>NC_057813.1:600955826-601032994 GCF_018294505.1 Triticum aestivum
AGCTAGCTAAGCATATAATTCATTTAGGAGCTAAAATATGTCATTTATTAAGCATATTATGTCATTTTAGAGCTAGTTAAGCATATTAAGTCATTTTAGAGGAAAAGATGCTAAGTATAGGTCATTTTAGAGCTATCCTAGGTTAAATAGGTAATTTTTAAGCTAGCTAAGCATATTAAGTCATTTTGGAGGAAAAAATGCTAAGTATAGGTCATTTTAGAGCTATCCTAGATTAAATAGGTCATTTTGGAGCTAATTAAGCTTATTATGTAATTTTTGAGCTAGCTAAGCATATTGAGTCATTTAGGAGGAAAAAAATGCTAAGTATAGGTCATTTTAGAGCTAGCCTAGGTTAAATAGGTCATTTTGGAGCTAAGTAAGGTTATTATGTCATTTTGGAGCTAGCTAAGCATGTGAAGTCATTTAGGAGCTAAACTATGTCATTTCTTAAGCATATTATGTCATTTTAGAGCTAGTTAAGCATATTAAGTAATTTTGGAGGAAAAGATTCTAAGTATAGGTCATTTTAGAGCTACCCTAGGTTAAATAGGTCATTTTGAAGCTAGCTAAGCATATTAAGTCATTTTGGAGGAAAAAATGCTAAGTATAGGTAATTTTGGAGATATCCTAGGTTAAATAGGTCATTTTGGAGCTAATTAAGCTTATTATGTAATTTTTGAGCTAGCTAAGCATATTAAGTCATTTTGGAGGAAAAATGCTAAGTATAGGTCATTTTAGAGCTAGCCTAGGTTGAATAGGTCATTTTGAAGCTAAGTAAGGTTATTATGTCATTTTGGAGCTAGCTAAGCATATGAAGTCATTTAGGACCTAAAATATGTCATTTCTTAAGCATATTATATCATTTTAGAGCTAGCTAAGCATATTAAGTCATTTTGGAGGAAAAGATGCTAAGTATAGGTCATTTTAGAGCTATCCTAGGTTAAATATGACATTTTTAAGCTAGCTAAGCATATTAAGTCATTTTGGAGGAAAAATGCTAAGTATAGGTCATTTTAGAGCTATCCTAGGTTAAATATGTCATTTAGGAGCTACTTAAGCTTATTATGTCATTTTTGAGCTAGCTAAGCATATTGAGTCATTTTGGAGGAAAAAATGCTAAGTATATGATTATGTCGCTAGTATCCATATGGCAGAGAACCCGGGCCGACATGACTAGTCATAGAACCAAGGTGGCACAAACGTACAGGGACAGGCATACGTGACCCAGCAATGCACGTGTCGGTCATCAGCGAGTGCAACCAAGTCGTAGCATGCTACAAGGACTTTGGTGATACACCGCATGACATTTCCCCGTAGGGACAGACACAGGAGCAAAGAAGGACACATGCCGGTCAATCCATGTGTTCCGGAGTAGTAGCGAAGTACCATGGCTCAGTGGAAGCACTAGGAGGCATTTCGCTGTATGGAAGGCTACCAAAGGCACACGACTAGGTGTCGAATCCAACACATACAATGCATTTCAAACATACACACATTATGCATGATATGTGTAGATACAACATGGAATCACAACGAAACTCTATTAAGCAAAACACTTGGGAAACTTACCGTCATCACGGAGGTGTAGGTGTAGGTGTAGGTGTAGGACCGGTCGCGCCAGTGGCAGACGGAGAAGGATCGGTCGATGCTTGTCGGGAGTTACGCTGCACCAAAGATTATTTCCATTGTATCGTTAGCATGATGCAACTCAAATGTGAAGACTAGTAACTAATGACCGTTCAAATGAAACTCACTGTGCCCGCCGGAGCAATGACTGGCATCGACGGAGGGGTCTGGCCGTTCTTCTCGCACATGGACTGCACATTTGGTTTTGACGAGTCAGTCATATTAGTTACTAATGAAAGGAACATTGTGTGCATGATTTAGCTAATATGCAGAAGAAACTTACCACGAAGAGATTGTACATGTCCCGGTTAGCCGAGTCGTTCCGATTCCTCTCCTCCTCCAACAGCCTAGCCGTCCTCTCCTCATTCTCCCTGTCCCTCTCCGCTGCCTGTTGGTCCCTCTACGCCAACTGTCGGTCCCTCTCCTCAAAAGCAGCATGGGTCTTCGCTCTCTCTGCCTCAATAGCAGCCTGCAACACCACTCATTAGCATTGTAATCATCGACGGCCGCAAACACAATGTAATGGAGGAAAGGCTACTGAGTCCGTATAACAAACCCGGAATTCGATTTCCACTGGTCGTAAACGAGGCCCTCCTCAGCTCTGGAACATTGGGCAAACTCACCATGGAATGTCAACATCGTATAACCGGACGTAAAACCCCACTTCTGTAGGTGTTTGATCATTTCAAACTTTGACATCTTACGATTGTTGTCGCACACGACACAGGGGCACCATGTTGTTTTCTGTCCATTTGCAAATGCGTCTCTGATAAACCCCTTGGTTTTTGTCATCCATTCAGGGGTCATGTCTTTCTGACCAGGGTGACTGGTGTACATCCACGCACGATCACTCATCTTGCCTAGCTACTGGACAGACAAGAAATACATACATAACTCAGCAAACCATATTCATTAGTTAATAGAGTTTCTCAGTTTTATTACGTCCATGCAACCAAGACGCTAATAGGTAAAGATAGGTCCTAATCCCACCCGAGTATGTGTAGATTGGGTTCGTTTTCCCATGCTCTGCTCCGGATCCGACACAAAATTTCGGCAGCACCTCCCCACTGTTCTCCTGATACACGTCTCGGCGATAAGCAGAGAGGATGTGTACCCGGAGAACAACAGAGAGGCACTGACAAAATTCTGCATCGGATCCGGAGCAGAGCATATGGGAAAAAGAACCCAATCTACACATACTCGGGCTGTCCATGGATAATGTTGGACAATTCGAAAACATTACGGTTATAAATATGCAAATGAATGCATATTTATAGATGTAACCCTTTCGAACAGGAGACGCATAGTGGTCACGCATACTGATGATTGAATACACCTATAGCTAGCAAGTTTCATCGGCACGAAGACCGGAACAGAGCAAATGAAGGGGGAGAGAAGGAGATGTCATTTGTGCTCACCCACGAACGCAGGGGCGGTGCTCGTCGAACGCATGGGGAGGTCGTTGAAGACCAGACCCTCACAACGATGAAACAACTGCACATTTAAATCCACCCGATCAACGCAAATATATATGATGTTTTTCATAACAAAATTGGAAAATATATGACCTAACTCATAATTCACAAATATATGACCCCGTCGGCCTCTAGAAGGCCGAAGAGCACCTTTTCGGTCAACAGGAGGCCGAAGAGGTGTCGGGTGTCGGGGGTATCGTGTCTGTGTGTCGTGGTGTCGTGGTATCAGGGTGTCGGGGTGTCAGGTCGGGGTGTCGAGGTGTCGTGTCGGGGTGTCATCCCTCGACCACTCAACCCCTCAGCGAAAAATATAGTTGAAAGACTGAATCAATTACGTTCTCTAATTAGTGTATGCCTCTGTCATGTTTATACTTGCAGGTAAGAGAACTTGCTAACTTTCTTTCATTGTTTTTCAAAAGTCCCTTTTACGAAATCTAAGAGTGTCCTTCTGATGTTTCCAGGATTCATAGCATTACAACGCAGACTTGTTTTACTTACATGATATTTGTTTGTGATGACTTGCAGGGATATTATTTTGCATTGTGGACACACCGGTTTGTTCATCCAAATAAGCAGATATTACAAACTGCTTGCCATAGTTTACAATTTTTATGTGTTGTGGCCTTCTAGATTCAGTTTGGCAACCGACATATTTGAATGCCATCCACATGTCCAAAATTGATTACTTCATCTCTGTCCAAACTAAAGTTGTCAATATAGATCATGTCTGTGAGTTCTTTCTACACGAAATACTATCTGTAGAGAGTGCTTCTAAGTAAAATAAGTGTCATCTATACCATCTATTTATTTTCAGAGGGATGCCAAGGTAGCAACTAAGTACTAGCAAATTACATGACACACTAATGACTCCCAATATAGAATACAACAGGGAGCTTCTCCTAATCAGTGCCGGGCCATGTGTTGGAAGATGCAGACTCCATGTGGAATTGGAATATACATATGGGGAAAATCTCAAAAGTAAACTGATAGGTTGGGAGCATGTGATTTGGAATCAGCTAGCATTAAAGGCTACAGTGAAAATTACACGGAAAGGGTGGCCAGTAATCAAGTGGAATAATGCAACTGCTACACGCTGCTTTCCATGTCCATCCGACGGATAAAGAAGGAAGCCGTGAGCTCTCATGGTGTCGTGTCAATGGCCTATTGATTCCAAGGAATAAAAAAGAGGCTTTAGGCGTTGTTAATCAGTTGCGTTTGGGTCCAAGGGGGATATACTCGGATCAACTAAACTGACGAGAGACACGAAACTCGCTTCAATAAACTATACAGTAGGAAATTAATACAGCAAGATGAATTATTATGAAAAAAGTATAGATAACCCCCATTGCTGTCATGCCTGCGAGCACCATACATGCTAGTGGTACTTGGTAAACTGCTAGGCACACGCTCGTTATTTGTTGCTGGCATCGTTCCATCCCCTCGGAGCTCGGGACCAGGTTAGTATTGGTTCATCAAAGGTACTAGTACTAGTATAACAGCAGACCACCAGACACCTGATCTGACGTTCTGAGATCATACATGTCATGCACCAGGATGATGAGCAGCAACCAGTGGACGTGGACCAGGCGGAGGGAGCATTATGGCGAGAGACCACGAGGAATAAACCAACCGCGGTGTTGCCTTGCCATGTGGACGGGCCAGGGGCGCGCGCTCGGCTGCTCGCCCGTCGTCGCCACGAGCACAGGGCAAAGGCGTCGCGCGCTGTTCTGCCGCGGGGTATGGTGTTGGCGGGAATAGAAGCTGCTCTGGCCGCGCTCTGTGAACTGGTCGATCTCGTACATACGTGCTCTTTCGGGTCCAAGCAGCGGAGCGGGAACCCCGTCGCGCCTGGCGTGGATGGCTAGCTGGTGGCTGCCTTTCCCCGGCCTCCTCCGGCGGCGGCGAGCGGCCTTGGCAATCCAATCGCTAGAGAAGAGAGAAACATGAGGCCAACAGAGCCGCGCTAAAAGAGGTAGGCGCAACACCCAGAGCGGAGGGGATATGAGGAGGAGGAGAAGGCAGTACCGAATTGAAGTCGGGCGGAAGCAGGCGGCGGGACCGGCGTCAGCGTCGGCGGGGCGGCGGGGTGCTTGGGCGGCGGCGGGTGAGATGCGTGGGAGGGAGGGAGGGAGAGGAGGGGAGAGAGGGAGAGGAGGGAAGAGAGGGAGGGGATAACCCCACAGTTTTTTTTACCTAGAAAAAAATAACCTCATCTCTTTGCCATCTGCCAGCAGATGGCAAAGAATCTTTGCCGTCTGCTGGCAGATGGCAAAGAGGTGGGGCTGGTACGCTGTTACACGCTTGACGGCCACAGGATTTGCCAGCCTCTTTGCCGTCTGCTAGCTGATGGCAAAGATTATTTGCCATCCACTAGCAGATGGCAAAGAATTGGCTGATGGCAACCATGTTCTTTGCCGTCTGTCCGTTCTTTGCCATCTATTTTTTATAAGAAGATGGCAAAGACATTCTTTGCCATCAGCTGGCAGATGGCAAATAGCTGGCTGATGGCAAATTCCCTGTTTCCAGTAGTGTAAGGCCTACTAACCTATCCATAGTACAAGTTTAATCATAAGGAACATGTTTCTCCATTAACTTGACCATGGTAACTCAAGTTGTTCTACTCATGAATCTAATAGAGTTGCTTGTTCTGTTGTTCCTCTACCTTCACACTAAATTTGGTTGGTCCCAGTTATAGTTTGCTTCAATTTTTGGTGTGATTTCTTAGCAAAGCTATCATGTTGCCATCGACAGGTGAAAGGAACTGACTGGGAAGTGCTGCTTCCAAAGGAAGGCCATCAGGAGGTGGACGACGTGGCGCAGCTGGGGAAGTATCAAGTGCTGCATCGACGAGCCTGTCAAGCCCCGCTTGATTTTTTGCCTCAACTGGGGACTGCAAACAAAAGGCCTTCGATTACACGAAACCTGGGTACCTGCTGGGAAGCGTTTGTTTAACAAGTATTGTACTTACTGATGTTAGACTGCTAGTGTTGATCTGTCACTCGTATCACAAGTAGAAATACCTAATGTTAGACTGTCCTTGTTTGCGTAGATTATGTTGGTTTAATGGTTATGTTGTTTGATGCATAAAAGATGTCTAGGTTATTTATACGATGATCCATTCTAAATTTGTATATACCAACAGAAATGTGATTTGAGATGCAATGCACCCCTTTATCTAAATTCATTATCCACACTATAATATTTCCTTCAGTTTACAGTGTGTTTACTTTGTATTCTGATTATATTAGATTTTAATTGGTTTCGGAATGTCTATTTCATGGTCTTTTCTGGTAATGGAAGAACTTATATTTATCTGATGCTTTATATATGTCCCTAGATGTCCTGATGCAATACCTGATATTATAACATGTACTTATGCAATACCTGATATGATGCTTGTGCCTCCCCTCTTCCTCTGCTCTCTTGCTCTCTCTCTCTCTCTCTCTCTCTCCCCAGACCCCTTCTTGTCTCGTCTATGCAGATTGGCAACACCAACAAGCGACTAGGACGACGCCTGGAGAGGAGAGGAGGGCCTTCTCCTCACAGTGTAGTCACCAGTCTCGTCCTACTCAAGGAGGAGGAGCGGGAGGGGCGCACCCAGCCACCACAGCGGCTCCCATCAAGGGCTTCTTCCACCTGGACCTTGAAATCCACGACGTCGTCGTCCAGCCACCCAACTCCCCTCCGTCCCCTATCCCCTCCTTGTTTCATTCGATCTAGCAGCCATGGATTTGGGCTCCTCAAGGCTGCCTAATTACTTTACTTTGTATGGATCCAATAATTTTGTTTGGTACAGAATAGCACCACCCTAGTTTGTCTACAATTTTGTTTACGGTGATGCCCCTGCACAGGATGTGCAGCAAGCCTTCCAATCTGCTTGTTTCATTTCTGTTAGTGTGTGTATGTGCAAAATGATAGGCGCCTACCTTGTATCTTTCTTTCTAGATAGCATTCTAGTGTGGTAACATATGATTTACAGTTGCCTGTTCATGATACTATACAAACTCTGAAAATTGGTACTTCAGTCAAATGTGCTTCCTTTCTGAATAATTGTTTCTACTTCTCCATCCTGGAAACCAATTGCATGCTATCGTAGATGGGTCTGGGTGTGCAGTGTTGCTGTTGTGTTACTACTGTTGTGGTTTATGTTGACTGAAAATGGGCTGCTTTGTTTCAGAGGAGTGCTGCTGATCTGATACTACGGGATCTGCAAAATAACCCTGAGATGTGGATGCAAGTGGTGCACATCCTGTAGAACTCCCAGAACCTCAACACCGAGTTCTTTGCCCTTCAAGTAAGCTTCTTTTCCAGAATTTTTTAATTTCAGTAGTTTACAAGGTTGTTCTCAACTGAATGAAGGTTGATCGATGTCGTGGCTGTAGCTGATCTTTGATTAGACCATGCATGTTTTGCATTCAGTACAACCAGCACTCACCATTAATAACACTCTATTTTGGTTCACCGGTTATATTAGGAAATGGCGCTGCTAATATTTTTCTTGTCGAACTCGTAACCGGTTTTAAGCGGTTAAAATGCCCAGTTGCTTCGTATCCTACTAGGTCATCTTTGTTTGTGTTTCCCTATTTATTTCGTAGTCGACCAGTTCTGTCCTTGCCAAACATGTATGTTCTGCACCAAGGAAACATTATATCCTATTTTGTGTAATTGCAATTGACAAACAAATGCACATCAGAGCTAATACTAATGATATTATTGTGCATACCATTGCTCTTCAGCATACGTGCCATTGATACTTGAGTATAAATTAGTTGTTTGCTTGATGAAAAGCTTTTGTGCATGAATCTGTTCGTTAATTTGTATTCTTACAACTGAGATACAACATGATACTATGTGCATAAATCTGTTTGCATTTCTTGATGTCATTTCCAGTACCAAATTGCAATCATTTGACATGTGATCTCATTCTGAAAATGAATATGTAGAGATGCTTCATGATTTAGTCCCTAGCTGCTTTCTATATATTTTTTATTTTGTTTCTAACTCTTTTGATTTATTAGTAGGTGCCTTCGTTCAGCCTGTACGAACATATCCAGAAATGGTGTTTCCTCTCACTTAAGAAGCTCTAGCCTGAAAGTGAAAGTGAAAAAGTCAGGAGTATAGTTGTAGTAGTTATATGTTGTGATAGTATCACATGTAATGGTGAAATGAATTATGTAAAGATTGTGCTCTTAGCCAAAATTGGCATGTGGTTTGAAAATTTTCATTTCTTTGTTGTTCTGACAGAAATAATTGTGTGGAAATTGAAACCTGGTTTGTCTTTAATTAGAACCTGACAAGTGGGACCTAATAGTATTTGGCATCTAAAATGGGCATTTTCCAAATCATATTCATAGGGAAAAAACTAAAAATTAAGGAAATGGACTGTAAAAAGGCTCAGGCCCAATCGAGAAATAGATGCGACCCAAAAAATAAATGGTCTAAAAAAGGATCACGCCCTGGAAATAAAATGGCTGCAATGTTGGGCTTGGCCCATGAAGTCAACCAAAAATTAATATGAAAAATATATAGAAAGGCTGAATTGTTGGGCTCGGCCCATGTAAAACACCAAATCGGACCGGGCTGATTCTTGTGCCACATCAGATTGCCACGTTGGATGCCTCCGTGGCATGGGGAGGCTGCTAGTGACCCAAACAAAACAGTAGGCATATTTTGGTCATAAACGTCTACGACCTTCTCATAGAGTAGGTCGTCAATTTCAGTTTACGACCGCCAGCTTTTGACCTTCTATTTTTGGTCACAAAAAGGTCACAAATGAAAAACAATGACCTTTCAGTGACCAATAGTCAAGGTTACAAGTTGACATATTTCTTGTAGTTAGACCAGATGGTATTTCAAAGAATTTTGTGATCCACACGAACAACTAGGGATGAAAGAATCCTCGATAATCATGGGGAATTATCCATAGTTGTGTGCAAATGGAAATGGAGCTGCAAGGCAGCAGGCACAATGGATTCTCAGGATATCAGAATGTTTCATGGAATCGTGTAATAACAATAGCAACGGGAATGAATGTATGAATGGCGAGTGTATTTAATTATCAACTAGGATATAACGGTGGTAGGGAATTGCAAAGCTGATGATCACAAGTTCACGGGAGTACATTGGAGAGTATCTTCGTAGTGTTCTGGTACACCAAGCGACCATCTAAATGAGGGGCTCTCCGGGAGGAAGTAGTTACGAGAACCTAAGGTTAGAGTTAGTGAAACCTTTAACCCGAATAGAAGAGAGATCAGATTCCCACAGTAAATAAGAGGAATAAAAGATCCTAATACCACCCAATGGCGATGTGGGCCCGTAAGACACACAACCATGTTAGTAAAAGTTTTGTAGTGACTAGACTCAACTTCGTCCAAGGAGTTGGAAAGGGGGCTACCTACAGGCAGTCGGCTCTGGTACCAACTTGTGACGCCCACGATTCAATCATACACTAATCATACACGCAAATGTGTACGATCAAGATCAGGGACTCAAGGGGAGATATCACAACACATACCTAGACACAAATAAAAATAATACAAGCTTTTTATTACAAGCTAGAGGCCTCGAGGGCTCGAATACATAAGCTCGAAAAGAAACGAGTCAGTGGAAGCAACATTATCTGAGTACATACATGAGTTAAACAAGTTTGCCTTAAGAAGGCTAGCACAAAAACAGCAACGATCGAAAAGGCAAGGCCTCCTACCTGGGAGCCTCCTAACTACTCCTGGTCGTCGACGGCCTCCACGTAGTGGTAGGCACCATCAGTGTAGTAGAAGTCGTTGTTGAAGGTGGCGTATGGATCCTGAGCTCCACCATCTTGTTGTAGCACTACTAGGAAAAGTCATGCTAGTGGTGCACCAGTTTTGCCTTCTAATGGCGCACTACTGATGCGCCACTAGCATCACGCCATTAGAATTAAATTCTAATGGCGCACCACTGGCGCACCATTAGTATCTGGTGTTCTAATGGCGCACCACGTAGTGCGCCATTAGAATTGCCCATGGTGCACCATTAGAATTCCTCCCAGGGTAATGACGCACCACATAGGAGTACGCCATTAGTAACAATTTTTTTCAAAAAAAATTTCAATTTTTTTTAATTTTTTTTCAAAAGTTTTTTAAATTTTTTTTTGTTTTTTTCTTAATCTCAGTTCACTATGGCTTAATCTCGGGTCAAATCGCACTCTGTGGTCAAACTTCCCGAAAGGTCACCCACCCTCACAGTACTCCAGCCCAAGCACGCTTAACTTCAGAGTTCTATCCAACCCCAGCAACAGCTCACTTCACAGGCACTTGTTGATATATCTAGCATATAATTCCTGTTATACCTTGTTGATGTCTAGGACTTTGTTCATGTTCATGACTATGATGAAATTTTGAAAAATATTTCAAACTTCCCGGTCATATTACTTATCATTTTTTGAAAAAAAATCAAAAAAAAATCAAAACCAACTTTTTTTCTGTTACTAGTGGCGCACCACATCACGGTGCGCCACTAGTAAGTTTGAAATTTTTTGAATTTTTTTGCCTCTAGACTTGAAAGCCCCGTAACTTTTTTTCTGTTAGGTTTTTGGGGATTTTGAAAATGTTTAACGGGGTTCCCCGGTTAAATTGTTAAATTTGGATGTAACTTTTCGAGTAGATTATTTTTCATATAATAAACTTTTTCATCCGAGTTCGTATGCAAAAGTTATGCCCATTTTACAAATTTCTAGAGAGATTTTGCAAATAAAGTTGAAATTCATATTTTTAATTTTCCCAACAACTAGAGCACATATCACATGCGAAACTTATTTTCTTTTATTTTTTTGACATTTCCATCATTTCTTTTATTTTTTTAAACTGAAAAGGCGATCCAGGGGGGTGCATTCGGTGTTGGGGCAAGTTAGTAATGGCGCGCCGTGGGGTGGTGCGCCATTACTAGTTAAACTAGTAATGGCGCACCACACCCACGGTGCGCTATTACTAGTTTAAAGAAAATAAAAAAAATTGATATTTTTTTTAATTTTTTTTTGAAAAAAACTTAGTAATGGCGCACCAGTGGACAGTGCGCCATTACTAGTTAAAACTAGTAATGGCGCACCGAGACATGGTGCGCCATTAGTAACAAATATTTTTTTATATTTTTTACTTTTTTTTTCAAAACTACTAATGGCGCACGACGGATGTGGTGCGCCATTACTATGTCAATTAGTAATGGTGCACTATACAACGGTGCGCCATTAGTAACAAAATTTTTTTTTTCAAAACTACTAATGGCACACCATATACCAGGTGCGCCATTAGTAATATATTACTAATGGCGCACGGAGACATGGTGCGCCATTAGAATATAGTAATGGCGCACCACATCACAGGTGCACCATTAGTGGCGATTCCATCTATAGCCCTTTTTGTAGTAGTGAGCATCCGAGGAGAATGGAAAGAGGTGGAAAAAGGGGAGCAAAGCAACCATGAGTACTCATCCAAAGTACTCGCAAGCAAGGATCTGCACTACATATGCATCGGTATCAATGAAATGGGTAGTATCTGTGGACTGAATTGCAGAATGCCAGAAGAGAAGGGGAAAGCCTAGCCTATCAAAGACTAGCATCTTCAAGCAGCTCCAAGCATCTTGCAGCAATCAGAAGATTATAGAATAGCAGATTATATTTAACAAACATGTTGTAGAAATAACGCCTAAAGATCCTTCCCCGACTCCCTGCGGGAAAGCAATCTAGGAGCCACATATCCATTATATGCCTCAACATTCAGTATCCAGTTCTAGTTGCATCGATCGGGATACAACTTTGAGTGTCCGCTAATGTGGACCCGGCTATTCGAATAGATCATTCTTCCCCGCGGGGGTAAACCAACTTACCCAACACGCTTGATCAACTCCGGCCGGACACACCATCAGGTCATGACTGGCCTCATTCGGTCAACACACCGTAGTCCTACTTAGGCTCAACAAAGAGGCCAGCACGCCGGTCTACATCCTAAATGCGAAGGGGTCATGGGCCAATTGTCCTTTGTAATCCTGCATGTTGTGAGGGCGACCGGTGAGCAGACCTCGCAACCTACTTTCAATACGGCAGATGCTTACGTGCCGCTCCATCGCTAACGTTAGTGAGCTTTCGGCTGATACATACGATGCAGAGTGCCCATACTTATTGCTCTGCGGTGGTTAGTGCAAAAAAGGCCAGAGGCCTGCTTGGATCAAATATCCAAACCGTTAGTGTCTTGGTAGTGCGGTAACAATCAATGATCCACGATATGTGGTCTCATCGCCCCGTCTCACAGACTTGCGGCAAGAGCTAAGAATGCCTGGCCATGCCGCTTGGAAAACTTGCGGGTATCCTCCAGATCAACCCGACTTCACATCACTCGCGGGTACCCCTCGGGGCCGACCCAATGTCATCATGGTTCTGTGGTAAGTCAAAGTAATCGTGTGTCTGAAACAACAAGGGGGAATCCCAAGGAATCACCCTCAATGCATCCACACTCGATGTAACCATGAAGGTGGACTTGGAGGAATCACCCTCGACGGTCCACACTTGAGGGGTTGCACGACAAAGTTGTTATCGGGAGTGGTGAAGGAGGAATCATTGCCTTCGAACCAACCGGACGGAAATCATGCAAACGGATGAATTTTGATATAAACACGACAGAGTTTCATATGAACATGAAAGATTTCATTACATTTACACCAAGTAAGTGGTGGTAGTCCGGCTCTAGAGGTATAATTAATACATAATCTAAATGGTCGCAGCCGCCCGTTCCCCTTGTCTGGCCATGAGCCTCGAGAACTGAAGCTTCTCCTTCTCCAGCTCTGCCTATGGGTAACCGACAAAGTTCTGATCAACCGAAGGGGCCGATGATCAATAGTTTATATGTTTGGACCAAAACAACATGCGCAAGAATATTTTATTTTCACATTAAAAACACATAAACTTTACTAGAATGAAATCTGAGAAGAGCAAAGGCATGGAGTACAGTTCCAAAACTCCAAACATGTAGTGCCAACCTCCAAGGATTCATTTCAGTATAGACAGAAATAAAAAGGAGTTTTGTGCACAATGCCCACCAAGAAGGTTGCAAAATCCGAGAAACATGAAGACTGAGTTGGACAAAATATTTTTGATCCAAGGTCACAAGTTTTGGTTTCCATGTTTCAACCGAAACTGAGTTTCCATTTGATAGTTTTCTCTATTGTGCACCCATAGAGATAGCAACCTATCCAATACCATATCTCATCTTCACGATCTTCTAGTCAAATGTTCTGATGTCGTCTTAAGGAAAAATGGTACTTAATGCAAAAGTCAACTTTGTACAATGTTAACCATGAAATTCGATGATATGTAATCATAACAGTGTTGAAGCATGACTATTAGTTATTTGTACTGTTAAATATGTCGAACAATTCATTCATTTTACCATGTTAGCTTTAACTTTTGCCCTGCAGTCTAAATTAAATTAAACTTCTATTCGCAATAATTTGTAGATGGAACTCATTTAATTGATGACTTGATGTATATACTAAGCTAGCATGCATATGTAGCACCAACTGCTATGAAGTTAAACTTGCGCTACTAAAAAACTTGTTGAGATAGTTGAATAATAATCACTCAAGCTTTATCGTCCATTGATTTTATTTAGTTATATTTGTTATTTAGAAATTCTTTTATTTCCCACCTTACATTTTACAACGAATTCACTCTATTTGTTGGGGATATAACCCCAGGGTGTAACCCGCCCTGTGAAGGCCAGGTTAAACTATTGGCGAGTCTTGGAGCTGGACTTCAGATGGACCAGGACGATCAAGACATAGGACCAGATGGGTGGCTCACAGGATGGGACGGCTTAAGGCTCGAAGCCAGAAGGCAGCAGGTGGGCCAGAGGTGTAAGATGTCATACGGTGACTTGTCATAGAAGGCAAGACGACCTAGAGTTAGGCTAGGTCACGTGTCATGACCCGACCCGGACTCCTGTAAGATAGAGGCCTCGACTTGTATATAAAGGCGAGTCCCTGGCATGGAATAGGGCAAGTTATAATCAATCGGTAGCTAGGTCAAGCGAATTCGCTCCCTTGTTATCAATACTCAAGCAATAAGTAACAAGAGTGGGAGTAGGCTTTTACCTCCACCGTGAGTGGCCGAACCTGGGTAAACTCGTTTCTCTCGTCCTACTCAACCCCGACAAGTTAATCACCATTGCAATGGCCTCACATATAAGTCCTTTCACTAGGACATCTACCGTGAGAAAACCACAACAGTTGGTGCCCACCGTGGGGCCAGCACACGGTGGTTTCAAGTTCTTGAAGGGCTCTTTCCCAGGGATCGAGGGATACGTCGTTGGCAGGATGACCAGGAGTCGCCGCGGCAAGATCTACGTCAAAGATGCTGGCTGGGGCCCCGAGGCCGACTCAATCTAGTACGGGTACCGGGTCCCTTTGGCGGAATTCAAGTTTTCATCGGCGAGATCATCGGATCTTAGCCTGAGCTAGAAATCTGCACCGACTTCATCGAGCCAGCTCGGCGCTCGCAACCCGCCCAGATCCAAGCCGGCCAGAAGCATGTCTTCGTTGGTTTCATGCAAGGCGCGGAACTCGCACAGGATTCTGGGTCTGGAGGAGAGACTTGTCTATTCAGGCGATGATTCCTCGACCGGCTAGACAAATTCAGTTTATCAACTTCAAGATGGTAGGCTTGGGGGCTATTCGGATGGCCACAATGTTCCAGACTCCTACAAGCCGCCGTGCCAAGCTGCCATCTTCATGGTTGGGACAACGCCGACTTTCAATTCTTCAACGACTGCAGCAGCAACGTCAGACCCACCTACCGCAGTGGCCGACGCTTCCGGCTCAGGTATTATCTAACCTTAGGAGTACTCTGACGACCCTGCTAGTGATGGGAGTCACTTCGGCTAATCAAGTAGAGCACAATGCAGAGATGGCGAAGATTCGCGAGCAGATGACCTAGGCCCAGGAGGATATCAATGCTGAGAACATCCAGATGGCCTCACTGAAAGCTCAGGTTGATGAAAAGGCAGAGCGCCTGAAGACAGAGGCGTGGCCTTTAAATCTGGATCAGAACGCGTCTAACACGTTGTTCCGGAGGAGACATCAGAGTCGCTTACCACTAACATATGAGCCGACGCGCCTGTTTGACACGCCTAGAGCAGGGCCAAGTACTCCAGGAGCATGGGTTATTCCCCTATTAAACCCTCATGCGCCAGGAAAATGTGCGGCGGCTCAACCCCCTCAGCCTGAGCCGGCACAGAGGGAAGAGCCGGGCCCCAACCCGCCCCCAACCAACTGTCACCATCATGTTTCCTGACACCACCTGGCCACTTCTCTAACTCGGTGGATAACATGGTGGCGGCAGCGACCCGGCTTAGAGCTATTCCTATCATTGGCGAGTCACGAGCCACGGTGGAAACCTAGAACGCAAATGACCTCCTGTAGATAGCCATCACACATCAAGCTAACTATTCTTACAGTCCTGATCGTGTGCATTCAACTCCCCTTCTGAGCCATAGTTACAGCAGGCGTATTGAGTCGCCCGCAGTCTCCAGCAGCGAGCGACGCCGTAGTCCACCCCATGTTAACCCGCCTATTAATCTAAGGACTGATGCTCAAGCGATTGTGGACGGTGCGAGGGCCTACCAGGAGGCGGAGGCAGCAAACTAGGGGGCTTATGAGCCACCCCCTTTTGTCCCTTTAGCTTCGGTAGGAGCCAGGTTAAGTGCCAGAAGCATTGGAGTATCGTGCTTAGTGTCGGCTTTACATAATGAGCGCATGCCTAAGGATTTCAAAGGAACCTACAAGATACCCAATTACACAGTGAATCTGGAACCTGTGGGTTGGATTGAGCATTATTAGCTAGCCATGGATATGTTGTATGTTAGCGATGTAGTGTGAGACAAGTACTTCACCATGATGTAAGAAGGGCCGACTCGCACGTGGTTAAAAAACTGGCGTCCTAATTCTATTAGCTCATGGGCGGAGTTAAAGGCGCATTTTATCAAGAATTTTCAAGGAACATGCAAGCAGCCAGTGATGATTATCGATTTGGAGCACTGTGTGCAGCGTGAGGACGAGTTGGCCATCATTGGGCTTCGTGGGTCTCCACTATCATCCACTCGTCAGATAACATTGCGGCGGCTAAGGCTGTTTTGATTCTAGAGAAGAACTGTCACTTCCTACCCCTTAAGCAGAAGCTCGGGCGGCTCAAGCGCAAGTGCGAGGACATGGATGACCTCATGGGTGCTCTCACCAAATACGCATACTCTGATAATACAAAGGACCCTAGTTCTGATGATGATAAATCTAACAAGGGCAAGAAAAACGGTGGTGCTAAGGGCCAGCAATAGAATGTAGCAGGGCACAATGGCCATAACCAGGGTAAAGTTGGTAAGCGTAGACACCCCAATGGCGGGTCAAATCTGATGGCTAACACGAACATTAGGTATAAGAATCAATGTCATAATGGCAATGGCATGCCGCCCTTTAATGAAGGAAGATCCGGGAATCTTGAGGAAATGCTCAATGCCCCTTGTCCAAAGCATATTTATCCCAATGAACCATCACGTCACGCTTGAAAGGATTGTTATATCATGCAAGAGTTCAAAAACCAATCTTTTCAGCATCATGGTAATGATAATGGGCCGTCTGGCAGGTCAGGCTCAGGCGGCTTCCATGGAGATGGCATCAGCGGAGGCGGCTCAAACTCCGGCTATCAGAACCAAGAAAATCCTGGGGATCATAACCAACAGTCTGGTCAGGGCAATCAGCAGAATAACCATTTTGGGTATCATAGTAATCCTAAGCAGTTAAACAGATGCCAATATCATGTATTCACTACAAGTATTTGCAAGCGTGATCAGAAAGTTCATAAGCGGACGGTTATTGCAGTAGAGCCAGCTATTCCACAATATTTAAGGTGGTCAGGGCACACAATAACGTGCAGCAGGGTGGATCACCCACCTCGGGTTGATAATCCGGGTCACCTGGCCCTTGTAGTGGGCCCCCAGGTGGGTGGTTGTAAATTCACCAAAGTGCTTATGGATGGTGGAAGCAGCATCAACATCTTGTATTATGACACTTTCCGACAGATGAATCTAACGGAGAAAGATCTTAAGCCATCATCTATAGTCTTCCATGGCGTGGTGCCTGGCAAGTCGGCTTATCCTTTTGGGAAGATTGCCCTAGAGGTAGCTTTTTG
This sequence comes from Triticum aestivum, assembly GCF_018294505.1. Lineage (NCBI taxonomy): Eukaryota > Viridiplantae > Streptophyta > Magnoliopsida > Poales > Poaceae > Triticum > Triticum aestivum. Next base: position 600,973,131 of record NC_057813.1, read on the forward strand.
TGATGAATACAACTACAGGGCACAGACTTTGTGGTTTGAGGTGGTCAAAATTAAGAGTTCATATCATGCCTTGTTTAGATGGCCGGCTTATGCTCGATTTATGGCCCGCCATTGTTATTTCTACTTGCAGCATAAGATGCTAGGGCCAATAGAGAAAATTACGGTTAATGGTAATCAGAAATTCGGCTTCGAGTGTGAATAAGGTGATGCCGCTTATGTCGAGGCGGCTTGTGCTACTAAGCAGCTCAAGTTCTAGAAGGATAATGTTGACCCGGGTGACATGACCCCTTCTGAAGAAGCCCACTACTGAACAGGACCCTCTGCTCAAGTTCAAGTCGGTTGATGATACACGGCAAGTGTATTTTGTCCCTCGCGACTCTTCTCAAGAGTTCACTGTTGGTGCTGGGATGGATCCCAAATAAGAAAGAACGCTCATCAAGTTCATCTGTGAGAATCGGGACATCTTTGCATGGAAACCTTCTGACATGATGGGTGTACCAAGAGAATTCGCTGAGCACCACATTAATTTGGATTCCAAAGTTAAGTTGGTTAAGCAATTCATATGTCGTTTCTATGAAGAGCGACGTAAGGCTATTGGAGGAGAGGTAGTCTGGCTCTTGGCAGCCGGATTTATTGTTGAATTTTTCACCCTGAGTGGTTGGCTAACCCTGTGCTCGTGCTCAAGAAAAACGGACATGGCGTATGTGTGTTGATTACACAGACCTCAACAAGGCTTGTCCGGCTGATCCATTTGCTCTCCCCCGTATCGACCAGATCATTGATGCAGCAGCAGGTTGTGAGAGTTTATGATTCCTGGACGCTTATTCTAGTTATCATAGTGTCAAGATGGCAGTCAAGGACCAGGACAAAACAACTTTGATCACACCTTTTGGAGCTTTCTGCTATGTTTCTTTGCCTTTTGGCCTCAAGAGTGCCCAAGTGACTTACCAGCGCCGCGTTTAGAATTGTTTTCATGGTCAGATTGGGTGCGATGTTCATGCTTATGTGGACAACATTATGATTAAGTCAATGAAGAAGGAGACCTTGCTCACTGATTTAAAGGAAACCTTTGACAATCTTCAGGTTTACAAGATGATGCTTAACCCTGCCAAGTGTGTGTTCGGTGTACCCGCAGGCAAATTTCTAGGCTTTCTAGTCTCTGAGCGGGGCATCGAGGCTAGCCCGGAGAAGATCAAGGCTATCAAAGCTCTGTCAAAGACGGCTTTTCTTAATGATGTTCAACGTCTGTTGGGTCGCATTGCATCCCTAAGCCGGTTTATAAGTCGCCTAGGTGAGAAGGTGATTCCTTTGTATCAGATGATGAAGAAGACGAACCATTTTGCCTGGAGTGATGCAACTAATGAGGCATTTGAAGCGATTAAAAAGCAGTTGGGTGAGCCGCCCATCTTGGCTGCTCCAATTGACAGAGATCCAATTCTCCTGTACGTGGTCTCTAATAATAAGGTTGTTGGCGTAGAAATTGTCGTGGAGCGCAAGGAGGCAGGGAAGAAATACCCAGTCCAGCGGCATGTATACTATGTTAGTGCAGTTTTAACAGAGTCCAAGAAGAGATACCTGCACTGACAGAAACTAGTATTCGGAGTGTTCATGGCAAGTTGCAAGTTGAAGCATTACTTCCTTGGACATCCAATCATAGTGGTCCGTTCAGCCACTCTGGGAGATATCATACAAAATAGAGAAGCTACTAGCCGGGTTGCTAAGTGGGCAATTGAGCTTGGGACACATCATCTTAAATATGTGCCCAGGACGACCACCAAGTCTTAGGCTTTGGTGGATTTCATTAGTGATTGTACGGAGCTACAAGCACCTAAGGAGAAGCTGGATAACACATAGTGTACGATACACTTTGATGGATCCAGGCAATTGGAAGGCTCGGGGCCTGGAGCCATTTTGTCTTCCCCGCTAGATGACAAGTTCTGTTATGTTTTGAGGTTAATGCTTCCCTATACTAGTAATGTAGCTGAGTATGAGGCTTTGCTACATGGGCTCCACATGGCCAAGGAAACGAACTTGAGCCAGATTAGGTGCTTGGGCAACTCAGATCTCGTTGCACAGCAAGTTTCAGGGAAGTGGGATTCTAAAGACCCCCTAATGACGGCTTATCATTAGGCAGTCACCAATATTGCTGGTCATTTTAAAAGTTATCAAGTGGATCACATTGACCGGCAGCATAATGAGGCGGCTGATGCTTTATCTCGACTTAAATGGTAAGATGGTCCCCCCTAATGTGTTCCTAGATGTGCTGCATAACCTGTCCATAAAGTTACCTTCAAAAGAAGACCTCGCTATTCCTGACCCAGAGGGGAAGTTGGTGGCGGCTCTGCATGCTATTCTAGATTATACTTTGCCTTCTTTGACTTATTTGACCAGAGACAAGTTAGCGGAAGATGAGCTCTTGGCGCGGCAAATTGTCCGGCTATCTAAGTCCATGAAAATTGTCAATGGCGAATTACATAGGTGCAGCGTAAGTGGCATGTTTCAACGATGTGTTTCCCCTGAGGAAGGCCGTGAGATTATTCAAGAAATCCAAGCTAGGTACTGTGGTCATCATGTCGGGTCAAGATCTCTCATGGCTAAAGATTTCAGACATGGGTTTTTCTGGTTGATGGCTCATGATGATGCCAAGGATATTATGCAAAAGTGTGATGGTTGCCAGAAATTTGCAAGACAAGCTCATGTGCCCACTCAAGAGTTGCGGACGATTCCAATAACTTGGCCGTTTGCAGTCTGTGGGCTTGATATGGTTGGACCGTTTAAGAGGTCTACGGACAAGAAAACTCACCTGCTAGTGGCAGTTGATAAATTTACCAAGTGGGTTGAAGCAGAGCTAGTGAATAATTGTGTGGTGATGACTACAGTTCGGTTTGTGAAAAAGCTGATCTTCCGCTTTGGTTCTCCTCATAGCATCATCACTGATAAAGGGACAAATTTATCCAAGGGTGCTATGAAAGAGTTTGTTAGAGACAGCATATCCAGCTTGATGTATCGTCTGTAGCCCATCCACAAACCCATGGCCAAGATGAGCATGCTAATTAGGAGATATTAAAAGGAATCAAACCTCGGCTCATGGTACCTTTGGAGCATACTCCAGGTTGTTGTGTGGAATAGCTTCCTGTAGTCCTCTGGAGTATCAGGACCACCCCTAACAAATAAATAGGCTACACACCCTTTTTCATGGTTTATGGCGCAAAGGTGTTTCTTCCAAGTGATATTCGTCATGACTCGCACAGGGTGGCGGCTTACGCTGAAGTAGACAATTAAACAACGCGTCAAAACGCTCTGGATGCCTTGGAAGAAGAACACGATGTTGTGGCGGCTCATTCTATGGTTTACCAATAAGACCCGTGTCGCTATCATAGCCGTAGAATTTGAAGTCGGATGTTCCAATAGGGTGACTTAGTGTTCTGTTTGATTCTGGATCAGACGGGCATGCATAAGCGTTCACCTCCTTAGGAAGGACCCTTTGTGGTTAGCAAAAAGGTCAACAATGGGTCATATATGTCATTCATATACGTGAACACAAATCACGTACCTCTCAAGCGGAGACCAACATGCCTTGGAATATTGCTCATCTTAGGCCTTACTATACTTGAGCCGCTGGCTCCAATCATTATACATACATATCATGTATATATTTGTATGATCAACGTAATAAAGTCGGCATCCCCAAAACTCGGGGTTCTATCGTTTCATCACATTTATTGTGCATGAGTCTTTTATTAATTGACCAAAAGGTCACTTAGGGCTTACAACTCAACGAGTTTAGCTTACTCACCCGCTTGACTGGGAAAAGAATGCCACATTACTGGTTAAACCTACATTGTATGCTTGATGCTACTCCGAACAAGATGACCCGACGTACTCTTGACAAGTCAATCTTTACGACCCTGAACTTGTCAAAGTTAAAACGCCAGTTTAAGTCATGCGAGAGCCAGCTTACTGAAAGCGAGGATAAATCAAGACTATTATCTCAAGCTTCATTGAAGCAAGACTTGAGCTTCAAAGCCAGTCTTTTTATTAAGCTTTATAAGCCAAATTAAATTTGATGTATGCTAGTGTTTTTTGATGTTTGTGTTTTCAGGAATTATTTTCACTCGACCATATTATTTCTTAGAATATAAATTTCCGGGTTATACAAACTCTTGTTAGCATTGATCTACATTGATCTACATCGAGCTTATACAAACCCATTGGTCCCCTCAAGTTTTTTAATGAAAATGGGTCGTTAGGTTAGTAACCCACCATTGTTTGTAAGCAATCATGTTCTATGACTATAAGTTGCTAGTATGGAAATTATTTGGTTATTTTTACAAACCTGTATATTTTACTACATTAGACGGGCACCATTATTCAAAAGTTGGTGCTAGACAATACTGCATGGCAGACAAAGGCAAGACATCCAAGGTGGATAATTAACATAGCTATTGGACAATAGAGCGACTAAACGTGCACGAAGGCACGACAGAGCACTGAGTGTTTACTATGCCTATTACAAGGCTTCTAATTGAGCCCAAAAGTTCAAAGTTGTTCTAAGGAGTACAACTACTCCTGTAGTTCCTGTGAGGTCCTAGTTATGTGCCGCCGGTTAGCATCGTCCTGGCGTCTTCTAGTAGAAGTCCCTGGGTCATCCTGTGTCAGTTCTTCTTCGCTTGCAATCTGGAGATTGTCCAAGGTCCATTCGATACTAGTCAAAGCTTCGAAGATTGCTTCATCATTCATGAAAGGAGAAGGGTCAATATCAAAGGCGAAAATATGCTTACTCCTTTGCGGAGTCAGGTCTACTATATCGAATGAAGGCACCTTGATGTGAGTATTGTTGCTGCCATAAGCTGACTGATATTTTGTCAGATGAAGCTCTTGAGCAAGTTCGCACGCCAATGGTCGAATTTCTCTGATGCACTTACATAATCTGCCTCCTCGAATATCGACACGTCATCTTTGTATTCCGGAAACCCGCTGGACATCTCTTTGGGGTCCAACTCTGTTTGATAAGCTTTTGTCCGGCTTAGCAAAGTTATCGCTCCTGCATGGGCTGCTGACATCTTCAACTCTTTAATTTGCTTGGGCATAGTTGATAGCTGATCTAGCACAACTTTTATAAGCTATGGTGGTTTCTTGCCATTGGATACAGCTAGAAGGGTGCGAAGACTATCGACATATAGTTTCTCCGTCAAGGAGTAGAAGGCTTTCAATTTCATCAACATATTTTGACCAAGGTTGGAACTCCTGGCACCTGTTAAAATTTTAAAAGAAGAGTCACAGGAGAGTTACATTCAAGTATTTCCAGTCACCACGTGAGTTATTTCAATTGAAGTCGGGTTTTACTCACCGAAGATGGCTTCAGTCATCTGAGAAATATGGTGTTTTAAGAAAGACAACTCGTCAGTCACCGACTTAAGCTGATCCTTGGTGTCTTCTGCACGTTTCAGTAGAGTGGCCTTTTCAGTTTCAAAGGAGGATCTTTCAGCATTAAAATTTGCCTTGATTTTTTCCAAATCTTCCAAAGAGGACTTCAAGCTTGAATCAGCCTTGACGCGTTCAGCCTATTCAGATTCTAAATTTTTCTTTAAGCGGGCCATTTTTGACTCGCCCAGGCTTAAAGCTTCCTGCGAAAGTTAAAAAGAAAGTTTTTCACTCAATGACGTTGTTATAAGTTAGCTAGATTGGTTAGGCTGGTTCTTGAAATATATATTAGGAATGGAAAATTTATTGAAGTCCCAAGTACATTGTGAGAAATATGCTTGGCACTTTGGGGCTAGGGCATGTCATTTTTTGGCAAATTAAAGCATATTGTAAGACCCGACTCCTCTAAAGAAGATGAGCCAGCCCTTGGGGGCTACAGGACAAATTTTTAGAAGTGTTAATATTGAAAGACCCAATTCATCTAAAGAAGATGAGCCGGCCCTTGAGGGCTACAGGACAACTTTTCAAAGTGCTCATATTGACAGACCCGGCTGACCTCATGAAAGATAAGCCGACCCTTGGGGCTACACTTTGGATTCTACAAATTCTTATCTAAGTCTCAATTATACTCAAGTTCTTCCTATGATCAAGGCTTGAGGCTGCATAAGGATATATAACAGTAGGAGAGAGTGGAAGGTACCTCATATTTTCTCTTCATCATGCTAATTAAGTTGGCTTCAATTTCCCGGCTTGTAGCTAGGCGGGTTAGATAGATAGTGTGTAGTTCTTCAGCACCAAGGGCTTCATAATTTGGTAGTTCAAGTTTTGATTTACCCTTTTCAAGCAAGGGTGTCTCCTCCTTGGCTGAGTGCCTCGTTAGCACAAAATAAATTCTGGGTGCTTCATAACCCGTCCCCAGTAATGGCAACATCATCATCATTCTTCTCGGGAGGAGTCTGTTCTGTTGGTTTAACCAGACTTAAAGGAATGGGATTCGATGGGTCAAGGTTGCCTGTTGGGTTAGCATCAGCGTCCATAACATCAGAGGATGTCATTTCTGTCTGCGGGGGCGGGTCGACCTTATCAACATGACATTCTTTAGGTTGCTCAGTTCTGGCATCAGGAGTCACCAAGACTTGTTCTTCTGACTCTGGAATTATGGGGGTTGTCGAAGACTCGCCTGTTTTCCTCTTCTTGGATTTGGCTTTGGCTCTGCAAAATAAGATAGCGGGTCAAAATTATATGTGTTGAATGATTTCAAAGTTCAATTAGAAAGAAAATTACCCTGGGTTTATAATCAGAGAAGGCAATTGTGTAGAAGTTGAGTCTCCTAAAGATGGTGGTGACACCCTGATAATTCGAATCAGAAGGGATAAGAGATTGTCTAATAAGGAGGCTTAAAGAAAGAAGGAACCGGACTGTGTGGCACCTCGTTACGCCGCTTGTGAGTAGAGGGTTCGTGAGTTATCCCGGCCACCAGGTCGCCAGAGCCACCACTCTGAGTTTGGCGCCTCCCATCATGCTCAGCCTTTTTCAAAACAAATATCGGGTCTAGATGAGAATTTGGATGAGAAAATGGTATTTTCCAAATGACCCGCCTTATTTTCTTTGGAGGTGAGGAGTCTGAGCCGGAAGAGATAGAGATTACCTCAGAATCATTGGCCCAGCTTGTCGCCACCTCATCCTAAGAACAAGAGGCATCAGCTAAGTCAATAAAGAGACGTCCAAGAGAATCGAGTTCTACCTCGGATTGGTCATCAGCATCTGCTGAACCACCCACAATAGCCAGTTCATTCACAACAACGGATTTTTTCTTCTTTCGAGCAGTGGCAGTCTTGGTTTTGGCTACAACTTTCTTTATCTTCTTGTTCCAGAAGTAAGAGTCGGCCTACATAAATGGCAAAGTGTAAAATAAAGAACAAATAAAGACACGGATGTATAAAGCCAGATATAAAGGAATGCTTATAGGTGGGGCTAGCTTGAGCTTGAAGAACGGTAATAGCCATGTTTTGTTACAGTTTTCTTGAGGTTCCCCGAGCAGAGTCTTTACAGCTTGATTGATTTCATCAACAGTAAAATTATCAGAGTTGTGTTATTGAGGATCATTTGACTCGACCGAGTATTCACACATCAAGGCAGGATGGCGGCTTAAGGGAAGGATTCTCCATCAAACCCAACACCTAGATCAACTCATGTTAGCCCATTTACTAGCAAGGCCCTCACTTTTGAATAAGCCAGTAGCGCTTCAGTATTTTCTTCTAGAATGATCTTACTTGGCGGGATAAAATCTATGGGAAGGCGGTCCGCTCTGTAACCCGTTAGAGGGTTCTCATCGGCTGGGGCAGCATTTTTTGCAATAAAACCAAGTCTTAATCCATCCTTTAGGATGGCTTCAAATTCCACCAAGTGTTAAGCTTGGGCCATCCGTGCATTCAGTTTGGTAGTTCATATAGAAAAATTCTTTGAAGGGAGCGATAGTGGGCTCCATTTGCAGATATGCTTCACAAAAGATTTGAAAGTGGCAGAGATTGGATATGGAGTTGGGGCCCAAATCTTTAGGATGAAGGTTGAAGTAGTTCAAGACATCCCGAAAAAATTTGGAGCCAAACGGAGAAAATCCTCTAAGGAAATGGTCAGTAAAAAGCACAGCTTCTCCTTCACCGGGGTTAGGAGCATCCTCCCATTGACTGACTCACCAACCAATTTCTTCCTGAGCTGCCAGGAGACCTTAGCCTTGATAATCTTTAAGTATGGTCTCAGTGACTAGGGAAGGCACCAAATCGCAGATAGTGGTTTTCGACATGCTGGTCCGCCTAAATACGTTGGAAGAATACGAAAATAGCATATGGAAGGTTATTTGAGAAGTAATGACCCGTCATCTCATTCATTTGAATGAGGCAGTATAATGGTAAATCATCTTAAACAATGAATCAATTTTGGTAACTATGCAGCTTCTGAAATTTGGCGAGTAACAAATATGCTGGTAAGCCGTCCAAAGAAGCAAAGGCGGGTTAACTAAGTTCAGGATGGCTAAATTTTATGCTAAGTGTGACACAAACAAGTTTCAGATTAGAACAGGTACATTTATGGATCTATGGGCAATTCAAAAAAGAAAAATAATGGCTAACCGTAATGGTGGCGGCGGAGCTATTGGTGAACTATTCGTGGATTTTGAACCAAGCATGATCTATTTAGATACAGGATTGGTATTCAGATTATTCCCGCAATCTTTCTATGGCCATCTTAGATCCAATAAAAAATCTACTCAAGATATCATGGGGAAGAATGGACGAACACCGATGGACTCTATGAACTCTAATGAGATAATGTGATTCTATGTAGGAGAAGTTCCGGTACTGGTTGTAGTGGACAAGAGCAGAGGTGCGCCGCTGAACTTTGGTGAAGGTGGAGCAATGTTGCAGTTCCAAGTGAGGCAGCTCATGGAGGTCGATGGTGCGGCGGAGCTTCAATGGAAGAGGGTTTCGTGAGGAAGAAGAATAAGTGAAGGAGGCAAGGTAAACATGAAAGAAGGGACCCCCTCCATGCATATTTATAGGAGGAGGTAACAGTAAATGGCAGGTACAAGACCCAGGGAGGTACAGGGCGTCTAGACTTTTGGGATAGATAGATTTGCACAAGATTGGTTATGACGTCATGAGAAAATTCCCTAAATTTATGGAGGTGACAACATCATTTTGGATGGCGGGTTATGAAGTTTTTCAAGCTGAGATCATGAGATACGAAGTGAAGACTCACCAAACTAAGATGGGAGATTGATATGAACAAGTTCAAATCAATCTAGGGCATAACGTTCGAGATATAACCCCACGGTGTAACGCGCCCTGTGAAGGCCGGGTTAAACAATTGGCCACTCTTGGAGCTACACTTCAGATGGGCCAGGATGATCAAGATGCAGGACCGGATGGGCGGCTCACGGCCGGCTTAAGGCCCGAAGCCAGAAGGCAGCAGGCGGCCTAGAGGTGTAAGCCGTCGTATAGTGACAAGTCACGGGAGGCAAGATGACTTAGACCTAGGCTCGGTCACGTGTCATGAACCGACCCGGACTCTTTTAAGTCAGAGGCCTCGGCCTACATATAAAGGCGAGTCCCTGGCACATAATAGGACAAGTTACAATCAATCGATAGCTAGGTCAAGCGAATCCATTCTGTTGTAATCGATACTCAAGCAATAAGCAACAAGAGCAGGAGTAGGCTTTTACCTCCACCGTGAGGGTCCGAACCTAGGTAAACTTGTGTCTCTCTTCCTTCTCAACCCCGACAAGTTAATCAACATTGCTATGGCCTCACGTCTAAGTCCTTTCACTAGGACATCTGCCGTGACAAAACCACGACACTATTGCTAGATCATCTTCAAAAAATTGAACTGCTTGTTGTCCATTTTACGTATGGTCAGTGTTTTGACTGTCGGCCATGGGCCATGTAACGGAGTGTGATGGGCTATGGTCCATCTCAAATAAGGGCCCAATACATCAATAAATAGTGAAAGTATGTTCGCAGAACATAAAACCAGCAATAATAAATAGTTAAAATGAATTTGCTGATGGATACCAAACTCCACTACAATGAAGAGTCAAGTAGAAGCAATCATATCAGATGATGTGAAATGTTAAGCACAGGTGATGCAAACAATATATCAACTTTATGAAAGGTTTGGATTTGATAAGTCCTAGTAAATTTGAACTATTATTCCAATAAAGCCAGAGCCTGATAGAGCCCCTTTTTAATGTTGCGGTCATACTAAGCATCTCGAAACTAGGAACCACATTTCTGTAAATACTATATTGGATAAGATAGCAGAAGGACGAGGGCCATGACCAATTGGTGCACGGGTGAGCCCAGATGCACACGAGAGAGATATGCATCTTAGGAAGATGGTAAGCTCAAGCGAGCTTGCTCTTGGGGTGAGGTGTGTGCGCTTTTGATCGACTAGAAAGAAAAATATGAGTTGCTTAAAGAGAATAAAAGAGGAACAAACTATCTAGGAAAAAATTTCAGACCATATTCCCTTGATAGCCTCTATTTTAGTGTTTTATAGCGATATTATAAGAGAAATTATAGGATAGGAGTGTAAGTTTTGGTAACTGTATTACTTTGAGTTGAAATTTAAATGATGGTGTGACTTGCTTTTGGCATTGGACCTACTCCCTCCTTCCATATATAGGTCCAAATACGTCTTTTGAGGTAGCCTCTGACCAATGATAAAATTATTAGTATATGAGATGTACGGTATAAAAATTATATCATTAGAAACTTCTTTCACGTACGAATTCAATGGTATGCTTTGTGTAACATGCATGTCATGTATCATTGTGCTAACCCATGGTCAAAGTAAGCTCAAAAAACGTATTAGGCCTTATATAAGTGGAAGGAGGGAGTATAAGATATAGTAGAATATTCACACTGGCCTCAAGGAAGTTTATACCACTTGTCTTGTTGGAAGTTATTATTGTTAATTATGGTGTTGGATGAACCACTTTTGACTTGACTATCTTCGTACTAATCATTTTTATGAGACACTTTGTTATGGTAATATTGATCATAATGAAACTTTTATTGTTTTTTTTAGACAACTCATTGAGCCATAAATTCTACGTGTGGATTTTGCTTCTTGTAGCTAAAGATCATGTTTAATGTTGGCGTCTGCCATTACTTATTCAGGATGACTCATTAGATATGGATGTCAATATGAAAAGCTTCCAAAATAGGCACATCTTCATATCATGAATCTATAAATAAAATCCATTACTATTGCAATTAGCACTTCCAGAGTGTGGAACATGAATAAGTGGTTAGTTTCATATTTTCAAAAGCATATCGGATAGTAGTGGTGTTGACAGGGTGCTGCTACCACAAAATATATTCAAGTCAAGAGGTACACAACTATCATCATTTTATGTCCTCATTTGTCATCAATATCAAGGCATGATGCCTAGTGTCCCATTATGTCTCTCACGAGATAGGAACACAATGGAGATTTGTGAGTGTTGGAGAAGATAACATCAACATTAGAGTTATACTGAATGGAGCAAGGCAAGCACATGAACCAGGCGAATTGGAAGAACTGAATTTCTAATTACTCTAGGCAACTATGATAAGAAAATACTCCTAATTGACTTCCTTTATTCATCAAGATTAAGACACTTCTTATAAGTGATCTAACTTGGCAGTCCAGGAAAAACTAAATTGATTACAATATGTCCTCTTTCTCCCTTTATCTTAATAGATTCTAGAAGCCAATTGTACTCCGACTCAAACTGAAAGCTACGGGAACGGAGTCTCCCTTCTACACACTCCTCCTATCGTGGTTCCTTTGTTGTATTGCTGTAGGCCCTATGGCTGTAGGTTTGCCCCCACATAACATCACTCTCCTCCTTGAAAAGCAGCTCATTCTCAAGCTCGATGGAAGGAAAACGAGCAGCGAATTCGTCCAGCGGCTCCCAGGTTGAGCCATTCAGATGTACCCACCCATTGGACTAAGACCTACTTGATACCATGGTGGAGGCGGCCATGAAGAACTTTGGTGTGGGTAGGTACAAAACGACCATCTTCAATTTGAGGCAATGGAGGAGTAGTTGCGGGAGGGTCCCCTTGGAATTTCTTGAGCAGGCTGACATGAAACACGTCATGTAAACATGTTGACTTACCCTGAGTCTGATCCCCTACTCAAGTTCACTACTGAGTCTGATCCCCTACTCAAGTTAAAGTCGGCTGAGGCACAAATCAGGTTGACTTCACCCTGGTGATTCATCTCAGTAGTTCACTATTGGGACTGGCATGGATCCCAAATAGGAAAGTGCTTACCGAGTTCATCCATGAGAATCAGGACATATTTGCATGGAAACCTTCTAACATGCGTGGTGTACCAAGAGAATTCGTTGATCATGAATAAACGTGAATCCCAATATGAAACCTGTCGGGCAATGCCTCCGTCATTTTAACAAAGATGGACGCAAGGCTATCAACGAAGAGGTGGCTCGACTCTTAGCTGTCGGGTTCATTATTGAAGTCTTTCACCCCGGGTGACTAGAAAATCCAATGCTTGTTCTGAAGAAAAACAATACTTGGCGAATGTGTGTTGACTACACGGATCTCAACAAGGCTTACCCTAAGGACATGTTTGCTCTTTCTCGCATTAATCCGATTATCGACTCCACCGTCGGATGTGAGTGCTTATGTTTCCTGGTTGCATACTCTAGATATCACCATATCAAGATGGACGTGGAAGATCAGGAGAACACGACCTTTATCACACCCTTTGAGGCTTTATGTTATGTCTCCATGCCATTCAGACTGAGAAGTGTTGGAGCCACTTATCAGCATTGCGTATAAAATTATTTCCACCAGATTGGATGCAATGTTCACGCTTACGTCGATTTAAAGGAGACATTGGACAATATTCGAATTTGCAAGATGAAGCTCAACCTGGCCAAATGTGTTTTTGGCATTCCTGCAGGTAAGCTGCACTACAAAAAAAAGACACATCCATGGCATTTTGGGCCAAACGAATTTTTTTTCTGTCATACATATGACACTTCTATGACGGTAATTGTGACAAAACCCGGTATCATCATAGATGTGGTGGGCTCCTACTTCTATGTCAAAAAATCATGACAGAAAATGGGCTTTTTGTCCTGGGCGGGCCAGAGATGCAGCTGCATGACATTCTTTGGGCCGCCATAACGGAAAAAATCATGGTAGAAGCAAGGGGGAGGAAAATTTCGGGGAGTTCCCGGTTACGGTGGGAGGTCGGGGGCCAAGCGATGCACGTTTCTCTCATACACGTACGCGTGTGTGTGCGAGGCGTTGGCTCTAACTGAACCCGAGCGAGGCGTTGGGCTCTAACTGAACCCGAGCGATTGCACTGCAAGCTACATGTTACTGAACCCGAGCGATCGATCGATGGCTGTTAACTGAACCTGATAGAGTGATTCCTTCGCTACTGCTGCTTACTGGAGCCGATCGATTGGATGAACAGTGAGCGTTGTGGGGTGGTTTGGATGAATAGTGGGTGGTGGCATTGCCTCTGGATGAACAGGACCCCGTGGTGTGGAGGGCTGGATGAACAGGACGACCCCGTGGTGGGCTGGATGACCAGTAGATGGTGGAGGGGGTGGGTGAATAGTAGCCCGTGGATGGGTGGTTGAACAGGAGCCCGTGGAGAGGGGTGGTTGAATAGTAGCCGGTGGATTAGCGCGCGGTGGAGGCTGGATGAACAGGAGCCCATGGATGAACTGTCGCAGGTGGATGCTGGAGGAGGTCGACGGTGGATGAACAGTAGCCCATGGAGGCTGGAGGAGGTCGACGGTGGAGATGAACAGTATCCTGTGGATTCCCGTTTTGCGGTACGCCACACCCCTCCCAATGATCAGGACCCCCGTTTTGACCGTAGGAGGTCCGTTTCGTCCATTTTGCGGTACACCAGACCCCTCCCGATCAACAGGACCCCCGTTTCGACCGTAGAAGGTTTGTTTCGTCCGTTTTGCGGTACGCCACACCCCTCCCGATCAACAGGACCCCCATTTCGACCGTAGGAGGTCCGTTTCCTCCGTTTTGCGATACGCCACACCCCTCCCGATCAATAGGGCCCCGTTTCGAACATGGCCAGTCAAACACAAGGCCGTTTCCTCCGTTCTGCGGTACGCCATGCCTTGTTTCCACCGCTTGTTCCGTCCAAGCCCTCCCGATGAACACAACCACGCATTCCGTTCTGACCCAGCCGGTTGGCTCCCACGCGTTCCATTGCCTCCCAATGAACACAACGCATTTCGTTGCCTCCCCATGAACACGACGCATTCCGTTCCTCCCCATGAACACAACGACGACGCTGTTTCTCTGTTCTGACCCAGCCATGTTCACGAGCCCTGGCCGTACGTATGCGCGAGTAGGTGTTCGAGACCCTGCAAGTACATACGTACGTGGCCGTATTTTCTTTCTTACACCCTGGCCGTTGTACGTACGTGTACATGCTACTTGCGCACCTCTACTACGACATGTGCGCGCCTCTACATCGACCAGTATGTACGTACACGTTCGCGACCAGAATGACAACGCTACGTACGCTTCGACCAGGTGGGTCTTGACTGTCAGGCACTTCCTTGCCTGCAAAGATGTAGCTGGTGGGTCCCAACAGTCAGGGGGGCGAATCGTTTTTTTGCCCGGACGCACTTCCTTGCATGCGAAGATGTAGCTGGTGGGTCCCAACAGTCAGGGGGAAACATATTTTTCGCGAAATACAGTGGCCCATCCGGTGGGTCCCCGCTGTCAGGTGGAGGAATCATTATTTTGCGCATAATAAGAAGGCACTTCCTTGCTGCGGCCGTGGATCGAGCTGTCAGCCTCTCCACGTACAGTCCACGTCCGATGGAAGTTGTTCCTTGACCACGTTGACCACGCCACGCTGAGAGCACCACGGCGGTGGACGACGGCGAGGCCTAGGAAGGGGACGACTCGGAGCCGGGGAAGATGCAGCAGTGGATGCCCACGCGAAGAGGAGTATGAGGGTTCACTGGTTCAGCTGCAGTGTGAGGCTGCTGTCGCCGCAGAATAAAAGGGGGTGTGGTGATTAGAGGGATGGCCTGGCCAGTGGTGGGAGTAGTAGGGGGGTGAGGCCTCCGCGGCATCATAGCCGGCCACGGGAGGCAGGAGCACCCGGCACGACTGGCGCTGGTTTGGGTGGCTGGAGCAAGAAGAACAGAGGTTGAAGAAGCACTACGGCCGTTGGATGAACATCGTATGGTAACAGGAGCTAGAATCGTTCATATTGACTAAGTTGACAAAGCCCACCGTCCCCGTCAACTTGGTAGGCCCACAAGTCAGCCTCCCACTATGCTGGGTTCCAACTGGCAGGGGGAGTATTCATTTTTGTGTGCGTAATAAGGAGGCACTTCCTTGCGTGCGAAGATAGCTGGTGGGTCCAACATGTCAGCGGGGGCACGTTTTTATCACGAAATACAAAGGCCCTTCCGGTGAGTCCCAGATGTCAGGTGGAGGAATTATTATTTTGCGCGTAATAAGGAGGCATTTCCTTGTGTGCGGCCGTGGACCTAGCTGTCAGCCTCTCCACGCACAGTCTACTTCCGATGGTGTCATTCTTTGACCACGTTGACCACGTCACGCCAAGCGCATCCAAGGTGGTGGACAACAGCGAGGCCCCGGACAACAACGAGCCGGTGATGGGAAGATGTGGGAGTAGAGTCATAGATGGAGAGGTGTACGAGGGTTAACTGGTTCTAGTGCGGTATGGTTCGGCAGTCGGTGGAGAAGAACAGGAGGGGTGGAGGGGTGGAGGGATGGCCTGGCCAACGGTGGAGTAGCGCTTCATAGAGAAGTGTGCTAAGCAGAGCTGCTAGTAGCAGGAGGCGGGAGGTGGTCCCGGCGGCGCTGGAGGAAGAAGACCAAAGATTGAAGAAGGATGCCGGTCGTTGGATGTAAATCCAACGGCAAACATGTCAGAATCATTTGTTGACTAAATTGACAACGACTTGCGTTGGCTTCGACCTATTGGCCCACATTTCAGCCTCCAAAAATGTGGCACGTATTCAACCCATTTTTCCAGAATTTACAGTCTTTTTTTTTGCGCGGTAGAATTTACAGTCAATTTGATCTTTTTTTTGAATTACAGCCATTAGCTGGACTGGGTGAACAAATAATGTAGAGTCCATGCGGCCCATTTATTTTATTTCCTAAAAAATTACAGGCCATTTGCACTTTCTCGAAATACACGATTTTGCTGGGCTGATTCTAATTATAATGTTGGGTTGGGCCAGCAATGTTATCAAAAAATAAAAAGGGGCTGAGCATTTTGTTATAGATATATTTAAATAATAAGTGATATTATTACATTCATCCTTAAATCTTACCAAGCTTTTGTACACAATCACTAGGATTTTCGTGCCAAAACAATCCAGGATTTTATTTGTTAAGAAATTATTTTTATAAGTTAATAAGATGTGGGATATTGTTTTCTTACATATGTAAGTATGTGTTAAATATTTGATGACAATAAAAATAATATATAATAACAAATAAAATAATTTAAATATATATAATATAGTTAGAGGGGAAACATAGGTTGGACCTGGCATTCCTATTCTTATATAGAAAAATAGAACAGACCTCTGCGTTTTCTTCAAAAAAATACATAAATTGGACTGCCCAAAATAAAACCTTGGATGGGAGGTCCATAGGCCGGTCGATACATGACGGCCCCAATAAAATACAAATAGGCCTATGGACCTCCCATCCGAGGTCGTGGGTTGTGCATGTTAAAAATGAAAGCCTAGACGGGGCAGCCCAAAACCACGTCCAACACTTGCCAAAACTTCATCCCTCGTTTTCTTTGTGTTTCGCACACTCGACATTGTGTGGGCATTTTGACTGTGCATCATATGAAGATGTGCTATGCATGAATGTTGATCAGCATGATGTTAACTGGCTGGTTGTTCCATTTTTGACCATGAATAAAACTTCCAACATGATGGTAACCCTGTTTGAAAAGGCCGTGTTAATATAAATGCTCTACCTCTGAAAGTTGCAGTTTCTTATCTGAAACTGAAAGTTGCAGTTTCTTATCTGAAACTGAACTTGCAGTTTCTTATCTGAAACAGAAACTTGCACTTTCTTCTCTAAGAATCAGATTATCTGCACTTTTATACTCCTATGAAACTACATTTTTTAAGTGTTAAAAATAGATCTCTAGAATTCATAAAATACTTCATATGCTCAATACTGCAAATCTGAAATTCAAAAGACATTCATATCTAAAAGTACTCCCAAAATACACAACACAAAACATAATTCACAACCTGCAAATACTGACAACCCTAAGCTCCTCCTAACAATTCACAACCTACCGACTATTGGGCTGGAGGGGCAGCCCCCTCCTATTCCTCGGCGGCAGACAGCCGCCCCGTGAGACGATGTGAACGGCGAGGGAGACGATGGCAGGGAAGCGTCATCGGGCCAACTTCTTTTCTCCTCTTGCAGTTGGGTTCCGTCGACGAAGACTCCACTGGCTCACTTTGGCAGGACACCCTCACAAACGGCACCCTGTAGATGCTCGATCCTTCATTCTCTGGTGGATGCTCCATCTGGGATCGATACTCCCACCACCGCTCCCTCACGATCGGATTCAGTGAATCGGTTTGCTCCATGGCCCAAAGGAGCAGCTCTATGTACTCCGGCGCGACTCCCTCCGGGAGTATCGCCGCCTTTTCACTATGTTGCAGATATTTGGCCATGGATGTCGCTGTCGTCACTAGTTGGTCTTTGTTGTCAAAACCAAGACTGTATCTCCAACATACTAGCTAGCTTCACAGGGTCGCCATCTGCGATCCTCACGTATCGGTTGTACTCCTCCATCGATCTACTTCTCCACAGCACCTTCACTCACCGATGGTGGTTTTTTAATGGAAGAGGAGAGGAGCAGCGCTGGTTTTGGATTAGAACGGGAGAGGAGCGACGCTGGTTTTGGACTGGAATAGGAGAGGAGGGGCGGTGGAAGAGCAGAGCAATAGCGTTGGATTTAGATTGGAACAGGAGAAGAGCGGCGGTGGTTTAAGAGGAGAAGAGCGGAAGAGCGGCGCTGGTCTTGGAATTATTCTTTTGTTGTTTTGCGTATTTTGGGTCAAAGTTTGACCACGTACCCCATGCAAAATGTGAATGCATGTCACCAAAAATTGTATCGTTTGGTTCGTATTTGAATGTACTTTCAAATTATATTATTTTTGCAACGTATAACATATAGTTTATGTGCGAAAATCATGGTCAATTATGACCCAGAATAAAAGGGAGACTAGTTAATGTGGGGTCGCTTTCTTAATTGAAGGGTAAATTGATTTTGATGTTGATCCAGTCACAACGCGCCGGCCTTCTTGTCCAATCCTAAATCGCAGCCGCATGCTCCTCTCCCTCTTCTCCATTGCAAAACCACCTCCTCTCCTCTCCATCATCTCCATTCCAAAACCACCGTCTCGCCTCTCCCTCTTCCGATCTTCTCCATTGCAAAACCACCTCATCTCCTCTCCATCATCTCCATTCCAAAACCACCGTCTCGGCTCTCCCTCTTCTGATCTTCTCCATTGCAAAACCACCTCCTCTCCTCTCCATCATCTCCATTCCAAAACCACTGTCTCGCCTCTCCCTCTTCTGATCTTCTCCATTGCAAAACCACCTCCTCTCCTCTCCATCATCTCCATTCCAAAACCACTGTCTCGCCTCTCCCTCTTCTGATCTTCTCCATTGCAAAACCACCTCCTATCCTCTCCATCATCTCCATTCCAAAACCACCATCTTGCCTCTCCCTCTTCTCTATTGCAAGACCACCCGTCTCTCCTCCCATCTTCCAAAGCTAGCACCGGACCACTCAGAAGGACATCTAAGGAGAGGATGCAGCAGCGAATCAGGTAGATCACCGGCGGCGACCAGGAAAAGTTAGCTAGGTTGAAGGAGATCTTTAGTTGGTTTTACAATGAGTGGGATATTTCGAGGACGCTGCGGGCCATGTGGCAATGTATGCGAAAGAGTGAGATGGCGGTGATGAGGGCGGCGATGTACATGTACACCTCGGCGGCAGTCAAGCCGCAGTCCCTCGAGTACATCGAGTATCTCCTCTGGGCGATGGAGCAGACAGATTCGCCCGAGGCGACAGTCAGGCAGAGGTGGTGGGCGTACAGGTCGAAGGTCAAGCACCCAGAGGATAACGAGTCGATCGAGTATGGTGTGCCGTTCGTGAGGGTGTAGAGCCAGCTGGAGCCATAGGAGTATTCGTTCTCCCACCACAAGAGGAGGCCGGATGGCGCGACGTCGCTTCCCCGCTGTTCTCCACGGTTCCCTAGAAGCTCGCCTCATTTCAACGGCGGTGGTAGGGTTTAAGGTAAGCTTCACACTAACCTAATCTTCCACCTGCTCATGCTTACAATCAGTGTGACAGCTAATGAAAATCATGCTTACAATCAGTCTCCGAGTACTACGACAATCACCCTAGAATAGCTCTGGACCTTTGGGTCAAAGTTGTGACACAGTGTACAAACAAAGGAAAATAGATTGGTGCTTCTTTCAGAAAAGAGTACTCCCTAGAAAACTGCCAATATAAGCTACTAGTATTTGGTTAGAGGATTTGCTGCCGAGAAAGATCCGTCCACAGAGAGCGCCACACATCCCACTGGTGGTGGTGGATGCCAATGCGTGCATGCAAGATGGTTGGTGTCGGTAATTTTTACTTGGCACACCTCGCACTCTACATATATGCCGGTTCCATACGTACATTTGTGCAGTTCCACCAAAATTCAACTAAATAACCATGTTTGCACAGATAATGAAAAAGCATTATTACATTATAGTGGCACTAGTTGATGAAACACACAAAAATAAATAGAAGAAAATATTGTGATAGTATCATATTATGCCATGCTGCGAGGGCGAGATGGGCCCTGCGACGCCTCATACGGTATGCCTCATACTGGACATCGTCCCCAGTCTCCCAGATACACCTTCTGCCAGTGATGAACATCAGTGTACAACGGTAGTACAAGGAGGCGCCTTGAGACATTCAAACCTCTATTTTTGTACATATCAACTAAAATTAAGCACCCCAGTTTGCAGAAACGCTTAAACATTAACAATGGGACTAGTTGATGAAACATACATTAACAAACAGGAGCACTTTCTTTATCTACATTGGAAATGAAATGATAGAGATGACACTCTCTATATTTTAACTATATTATTACTTCATTTTATCAGTGACACTAGGGTCGAGCAGGTGGCAAACGAGATGTACTGTGCGTCGCAAGGATGGAGGCCAGGGGTGCTTAGACTGGGATGCTGAAGCTGGCTCTTTCAGTCACCAACATGAATGATTCAATACATGGGGCCTTTTGGTGCAGTTCACCTAAAATGAAGCAAAGTCCTGTGAGCTAGCAGCTTCTTCTTCAATTTCTTTTAAGAAAAGGGCTCCAGCCCCGGTTCCATTTCCATCAGAAAATGAAACCCACATAGCTTCTTCTTCATTAGTTGTAATAAAATTGAGCAACATCAAGGTTAGTTGTGAAGCTCCTGGAATGCTCAACTATAATTTGGATATCATTTGTGTAGTTCAACTAAGATCAAGCGTGAAATGTATATCTCTGTTTGCACAAAAAAGGTGGAAAGGAGGGTGACTAACAAGTGATGAAACATGCATCAAATGACAAGAAGCATGTTCCTTATCTGAATGGCAATCCTACAAGGACATTAGAAATTTCTAAAGCAGTGACATTGCTAGATATTAGTGTGGGCATTAGGATTAACTATGACAACCGTTAAATACGACATTACTTTGGGAACGGGAGAGTAGGTGGACCAGGACAGTTGCATTTCTAACGAAAAGAACCAACTTATCTTAATGGGAAATTTTAGCAGGATATGTAAAGAAGTGCCATTGATTCAAATTACTGGAGGCATTACATTGAAAAAAACATTGGTTTAACGTGTCCTTACTTTTAACAGTGCGACTGCTACATTTTACCAGTGGCATTACATAAGAGTGGCTCGGTGCAACAAACATCAGAACAGGATATCTGGGTTGGTCCCATTTTTGTTCGGTATAGCCACCTTATACTGTGTGAGGCTAGCAAATCTAGTGTTGGACTTACTCTGTTGACTTGTCCCCCAGTCCCCACTTTCTTTCCTTTTTCAACCAATAGATCGGGTTTATATTGAGTTTGTACTGCGTTTCCCTTTATTTCCCTATTAGACCTATAGACCAGTTGGATAGCAAGTCTCTGCTACTTTTCGCCCCCATTATTTCCTCTTTCAGCCAAGTCCTAGATTCAGGTAACAAATCCTCCACCACCCCCAACACCTTTCTTCCTTGTTTGAACCAAGTAGTACAGGATTCGAGTGCATGAACTAGTTTTACCTCTTAAACGTAAAAAATAGGTGGTTTTCAACAGCCGATCGATCCTATCTACGAGGGGGCCTGAGAAATAGTAAAAGATACAAATGCAGCGACGTCTGGAACTCGGGAAGTAGAGCAAGGCCGGTTTCGAAGGAAGTTATACCTGATGGCCGCCGGGATATCGCTAGGTGGGCGGCGGGAGGCCGGATCTGCCCACACTACGGCAGCAAGGAAGAAGGGGTCGGAGGCCCTCCCTCGCCAGCGGTGCTTGGGAGAGAATGGAAAGGCAGGCTGATCGGGACACGCCCAGCAGTGGGTAAGAGCCGTCGCCGAGGACAACCACGTGAACATTGCACCTTCTCACCTTCCTGGCGGAGAGGATCCGGCTGGATCTGTGACTAGCGGTGAGCGGAGAGAGAGAGAGTGTGTGGCCACCGCTATCGTGTTTAGATCTGGAGAGGCCGAGACAGTGTGAAGAGAGCAACACTAGCAAGAAAGCGCAGAGGCTCCTGCCTATATAGTGGAGTAGTACTAGTTTTGTTTTGTCTACTGGAGCCGGCTTGACCTCGTCAATGACTGTCGAGAAGTCTTCATGCACGTGGCCCGGAGGCACAGTTGTCGTAATTTTGATCTTAAGCGCCGGATTATAACATATAAAACAAAAAAACGCCACATGACAAGATATCATAACCTCACTGCCCAAAGGAGACAACATGAATCCCGACGGACAAACTAGACAAGGAACAAAGCTCGAATTAAAGATAAACTTGTAGAAAAGGGTGTCGCTGTCAAAACTGGTGGATCTCGGGTAGGGGGTCCCGATCTGTGCGTCTTAGGCTGATGGTAATAGGAAGCAAGGGACACAATGTTTACCCAGGTTTGGGCCCTCTCGATGGAGGTAAAACCCTACTTCTTGCTTGATTAATATTGAAGATATGAGTAGTACAAGAGTAGATCTACCACGAGATCGTAGAGGCTAAACCCTAAGAGCTAGCCTATGATGGTATGATTGTAATTGTGATCGGCCTTCTAAGGACCATCCTCTCCGGTTTATATAGACACCCGAGAGGGCTAGGGTTTAAATGGAGTCGGTTACAAGGAAGGAAATATAATATCTGGATCGCCAAGCTTGCCTTCCACGCCAAGGAGAGTCCCATTCGGACACGGGCCGAAGTCTTGAGTCTTATATATTCACGCTTCAATAGGCCGGACGATGCACATATTCCGGTTGTCCGGATACCCCCTAATCCAGGACTCCCTCAGTAGCCCCTGAACCAGGCTTCAATGACGATGAGTCTGGCGCGCCGTCTTGTCTTCGGCATTGCAAGGCAGGTTCCTTCTCCGAATACTCCAAGGTTATTATCAAACACGTAGACCGTGTTTGGATCTGCAAAATGATCTTCACATACCACCGTAGAGAGAATGATACTTCAACTGACAAATTTTTAGATGACGTGATATGCCATTATAGCCAGGTGATTATTCGAACCGTTTTTCCACAACCAGCCACAGCGTGTATTGTGAGGCGGTTTCCTTGACACGTCTTGTCAAAGTAGAGATCATGCCCCCTTATCACGGGATTCTCATCAATACGGGTATGGGTAATCCCTCCGTGCCATCAATCGTGGCGCTTGGGAAGTAAGCGATTCTCAACAGGCTAGCGGGGAGGCGCACCGCTTTCGTCGCCTCTATAAAGGGATAAGAGTTCCCCATTCTTACCCACGCCTTCTTCCTCCTCTGCCCACTATTGCCTCCCCGAGCTCTAGTGCCCAAGTCCAAGTCTTCTCCGCACAGCTAAACATGTCCGGAGCAGGAGGCAAATGGGTGGCTTCCACCGAGAAGGAGAAGAACATCGCATGTCTTCGGGCGGCCGGATACCTGGCCGCAGACATAGCGCACCGGCTACTAGATGGCGGGTAGGTCATTCCAACTCCAGGACCCCACGAGAGGGTCGTGTTTCTTGCCCACTTCATCCGTGGACTGGGGTTTCCACTCCACCCCTTCGTCTGCGGGCTCATGTTCTACTACGGGCTAGATTTCCATGATCTAGCCCCGAACTTCGTTCTCAACATATCGGCGTTCATCGTCGTTTGCAATGCTTTCCTTCGCATCAAGCCTCATTTCGGCTTGTGGCTGCAAACCTTCTGCGTGAAGCCGAAGATCGTGAGCGGCCAGCAAGCGGACTGCGGAGGTGCCATGGTGGGCAAAATGCCTAACATCACCTGTCATGATGGCTCCTTTGTGAAAACCATGAAGGGGTGGCAATCGGGGTGGTTCTACATCACCGAGTCGCGCGACGCCAACTTGGTGGCGGACCCTGAGTTCCGATCTGGAACCCCTATGTGGCTCACCTCCTTAGAACAGAAGGGCCTACTATGGGGCGAATCTAAAGAGCTGACCGGACTCATCAACTGCAGCAAGGGCATGAAGGACAAGAACATCAAGTTGTCGACATGATCCAGGTCATGCTCGTTCGCCGGATTCTGCCGTGCCAAAGGCGGGCATTCAATCTGTGGGAGTTCGTCCCGGCCGAACACCAGACGCTTCAGAGGCTCTACGGCATGAAGCACAAAAACGCATGGAAGGCGTTGTTCAAGGCCTCTGAAGTACCTCCTCCCATATCCGAGGACCATGGGCTCCACGCTACACGGCGTCCTATTCAGGTGAGTTCTCAAGCCGCCACCGGATTTGGTTTTTTCCAATATGTTCATAAGTAATTGTGTATATTTGCGTAGGATTATGTGGAGACAGCAGAGCGGATTGACTGTCCGGCTCCGCTGCCAGAAAGCCCAGCTAATGATCTTCTGACGAAGATGCTGGTCTCGGCGCCCTATAAGGGGCCGGAGAAGAAGGCCGATAAGAAGGCCCCGGGGACCCGAAAGGGTCTCCGGCGTAAGGTTGCGCAAGCCTCGTCCAAAGACGACGAGGCGCACTCCTCCCCCGAAGGGGAAGAAGAAGAGGAAGAAGAGGAGGCCGCCCCATCCGGAAAGGATGGGGGGCTAGAGACAGCGGACCAGGGCACCAGGAGAGGCCCCCGGCGCAAGGCTGTCATACCCTTGTCGTCCGATGATGACCAGGCAGATTCCTCCCGCGGAAGCGGGGGAAAACCAGAAGAAACTCCACCTCCCCGTACTGGGGGGGAGAAAAAGAGGAAGGCCGCCCCGGTGGGGGAGACTGGGATGCCCAAGAAGGGAATGGTGTCCCTTGCGGACTACTCCGCCACCGCTGCCGATAGCGAGGAAGGGTGGCTGCCCAGGAAGAAGCCTTTAGTGCGATCGTAAGTATCCGCACTCCATCGTAATTTTGCTTCATAATTTTGTTATAATGCCGAACTCGTATGCAGTCCGGCCAGGCCCCATCCCGAGGTATCGTCTTCGGACGGGTCCTTGAGTGAGTTAGCAATGAACTCACTCCTGACGGCCACTTCTCCTCGCCCTGCGGATGACATGGAGGTGTTGTCCCAAAGGCTCCCAGAGATGGGGGAGGTGGCCCTAGAGGCGCCTCAAGGCGGCATTCCAGACGTCGGACTCGCGGGGTTCAAGATCCCCATGGATCGTGTTGATGAGAGCCACGGTAAGCCGAGATCTCAGCCGAACACTATTCCGGAGCCTTCAGTGGTTCTGGACTCAGGCGGGCAGCCCCTCGTTAGAGAGGGAGGGCCGTCTGTATCGAGGACTTCCGTTGCGCCCGAGGCGCCGGATTGTCTGCTGGAAGCGCTTCGCGGTGCTTCCCTAGATGAAGAGCACCATACTCTTATGAGTGCGGTGATTCAGAAGGTTTCGTCCGCCAAGAGCGGACAAACCAAAGCCTGCACCAGCCTCCTGACAGTCTTTGAGGTAAGTAAAAAACAAATGGAGGGTCAATTATATTCCGCCAGAGTCTAAGAATAAGTTTGAATGTAAATAAACAGGCTGTGCTGCTGGCCGCTGCTATCCGTACGGCCGAAATCGCCGGCCTAAAGCAGGACTTGGAGCGGGCATAGGGAGAGCTCGGCCTCACGAAGAGGCAACTCGAGGAGAGCAAAGTTGAATGATTCCCCTCTCTCATATAATGATAGGTAAAATTGGTAATTCTAATGACAAAGTGTCGTGATTTAATAATAGAGGTCACCACCGAAGTGGCGTCTCTCAAGAAAGCAATGTCCGAGGCTGCACACAAGGCGGCCTTGGAATGCGAGGAGCGCAAAAAGCAGGAAGCCCGAGTGGGCGAAGTACAAGAAGAGCTCGAGGAGCTCGGCAAAAAGTTCGAGTCCATGGAGCATGAGCTTAAAGCAAAAGAGGCCGAGCTTGCGAAGGACCTTACAAGTACAAAAGACGCCAAGGCCGAAGCTGAGAGGGCACAGCAGGAAATCCGGGATGCCAGAAAGATAGCGGCGGGTAAGAAATTCTTTATGCAAAGCAAACATGTGGAAGAGGCGTTTCTTTTACTTACACGAGTCCCGAGTTCTCCAGGGGCATTCGCAGATCTGCCATGCAGCGTATCAGACGCCGCGGAGTTCTATCGTGCTCAGGAGGGGAGCTCAACGGAGAAGTTGTTCTGGTCCCACTATGCTGGGGCCGAACATCCAACGTCTCTGAGTGACCAACTGAAGCAGTTGGTCGAACTCCACAGGGCGGCCGAAGTAGGTATGAAGGATTTCATAGTCCGGATGTGGCCTAGTGAGCCCCTGCCCACCAGCTACTTCGGCCTGATCAAGCGGATGGTGAATGCTTGTCCGCGACTGGAAGTCATCAAGCAATCCGTTTGCATTGAGGGTGCCCACTGGGCCATTGCCCGTGCGAAGGTGCATTGGGGCAAGCTGAATGCGGAGAAGCTGGTGAAGGACGGGCCGCGAGAGGGCAAGCCGCATCACGTTCCCGAGAAATATTTTGATGGCGTTATGAAGGGTGCTCGCCTCATGGCTGATGAATGTACCAAGGACATAATTTTTGAATGAATTCACTTCTGTCATGTTTGTAATTTAAAGACGAAGTTACTTGCGCTAAGTAGCGCTTTTGTTATTTAAAATATTACCTTCTGTGCGGCTATTTATCAAATTCTGAAAGTAGGCCAGTCGTCGGCTTCCACCCCCATGTAACTAGTACTGCGGTGTTCGTGGATAACCCGGACACTCTTTATCCAAATGTTTGCTCCCTTAAGGAGGTGTCCAGCGTAGCGAACAAGGCAATCGGACTATGCGGCTTTATAACCTTCACTTAGCCATAGAAGTCTACAATTTTAAATTTCGGCAAAGCCCCTAGAATCCGGAACACCGAATTGGGGCGCTATACACGCCTAGATCGGATGAAGCCGATTTATCGCCTAAAGCAGAAAAATCTTTAAGGATTTCAAGTCCTCTCGAACAGCGATCAGCTCTCGCCACATCATGCCGGTCAGTTTTTGGCTTTCTCTACTGAGGTGCTCGTCCGGCAGAACCAGGGCACAATCGCAGTAGTTCTCCCTGCGCTACCTTAGCCGATATAACGGAATGTAAGGCACCAAAACAAGGGAGCCAGGCTATCCCAACTGTAGACCCAAGACATGATTCGGAGCTGATGAATATAATGCTATAAGTTCGGGGTGCCGCACTGTTGAAAGTGTTCGGACTTGTCGTGCCATATTATGGGGCGCCATAAGAAGCCCCTAGCAAACTCTGCGTACCAAAGTGTACGGATGCAATATTAAATAGACATTTGTAAAAAAGTGCTCAAATAAAAATAATAAGCTGACGCTGTATATGATCTCCCATTGATGAATAATACGTTTAGGCGTATGTTTACAATGAATGCATTAAGCGGAGATAAATAGGATAATTCGACATATCTTATCCAGAGGCAGGCTACGTACAGATAGATAAAGCAGGTATAACGATCGCAAATAGATTCCACCTGGGTATTTCCTTCTGTGCGCAAAGCCTGTTGCCTCCTTGGATTTCTCTCCTATGTAAGTCTGACAATCCGGCTCTTCCGGAGAAGCTGCACTAAAGCAATCTCCTTAAAGGTAAAAGGAAAGGTTACGAGGCAATACCGTACTATTGACTGAGCCACTGCTATGCCTCCGCATGTGCACATAGTATTTTGAGTGCGTAATTGTGTATGCGTGGCACGAATGCTGCTTTGATGGGATTTGAGCGGAGGCCGGACTACTAGTCATGCTCTTGGTGTGCCTGCTGATCTTGTTGAGGGGTGTTCTGCCCTCGCTTGACGGAGCTTGAGGTTGTCGTCGCCGGATTGGTGGTTTGCTGGAGGAGGCCCCATTGTACTTCTGCCGCGAGGGCTACAGTGTGCTCTTCTATACGGAGAGAGCGGTCCATGTTTCCGTTGACTGTTATGACCCCGCGCGGGCCTGGCCTCTTGAGTTTGAGGTATGCATAATGTGGTACCGCATTGAATCTAGCGAATGCAGTTCGTCTGAGCAGTGTGTGGTAACCACTGCGGAAAGGGACGATATCGAAGATTAGCTCTTTGCTTTGGAAGTTATCCGGAGATCCGAAGACCACTTCCAATATTATAGAGCCCATACAACGGGCCTCTACTCCAGGAATTACACCTTTAAAGGTGGTTTTGGTGGGCTTAATCCTTGAAGGATTGATGCCCATTTTACACACTGTATCCTGGTAAAGCAGGTTCAGGCTCCCGCCGCCGTCCATAAGGACTCGCCTGAGGTGGAATCCGTCGATGATTGGGTCTAAGACCAATGCGGCCGATCCGCCATGACGGATGCTAGTAGTATGATCCCTACGATCAAAGGTGATCGGACAAGCTGACCATGGGTTAAATTTGGGGACGACTGGCTCCACCGCGTAGACGTCCTGTAGTGCTCGCTTCCGTTCCCGCTTGGGGATGAGGGTGGCGTAGATCATGTTGACCGTTTTCACCTGGGGGGGAAATTTCTTCTGTCCCCCCATGTTTGGACGCCGGGGCTCCTCGTCATCGTCTCTATGCAGCCCCTTGTCCTTGTTTTTGACGTTTATTTTGCTGGCCTGTTTAAATACCCAGCAGTCTCTATTGGTGTGGTTGGCTGGCTTGTCCGGGGTGCCATGAATTTGGCACGAGCGCTCCAGTATACGGTCTAGACTGGACGGTACCTGATTATTTCTCTTGAATGGCTTCTTTCGCTGACCGGATTTGGATCCGCTGATCCGGCATTGACCGTCGTGTCTTCGGTGCTGTCGCCGTTGTTCCCTCGCTTGTGTCTATTGCGCCGTAGCTTGCCGTTATTGTCACGGACATCTGACGTGCCACAATGTGGCGTAGTGCTTCTACGAGCCAACCAAATGTCCTCGCCCGTGCAAAAGCGGGTCATTAGTGTCGTGAGGGCTGCCATAGACTTGGGTTTCTCCTGGCCGACGTGTCGGGTGATCCACTCGTCACAGATATTATGCTTGAAGGCCACCAGGGCTTCGGCGTCCGGACAGTCGACTATTTGGTTCTTTTTAGTTAGGAACCGAGTCCAGAATTTCCTGGCTGATTCTCCGGGCTCTTGAGTAATGTGGCTCAAGTCATCGGCATCCGTAGGTCGCACATATGTGCCTTGGAAGTTGTCAAGAAATACGTCTTCCAGGTTTTCCCAACTGCTAATGGAATTTTGCGGGCAGGCTGTTAAGCCAGTGCCTGGTGGGTCCTTTGAGCTTAAGGGGAAGATACTTGATGGCAAGTAGATCATCTCCGCGGGCCATGTGAATGTGGAGAAGGAAATCTTCAATCCATACTGTGGGGTCTGTTGTGCCAGCGTATGATTCGATGTTTACGGGTTTGAACCCTTCTGGGAATTCATGATCTATTACTTCATTGGTGAAGCAGAGGGGGTGTGCGGCACCTCTGTGCCGGGCTATGTCGCGACGCAGTCCGGCTGCGTCTGACTGGATATATTCGGCCCGGCCGGATTTGCTGCTAGTGTATTCGGTATGACGGTCATCGTCATGTGTTGCGGCATGCCCCCGTCATCCGTAGATCAATCTTGCTTTTCCTGCGGCGTTATCTAGTTTATCGCGCAGGTCCTGAGTATTGCCCCGGGCTGTAGTAAACTGGCACGGGGCTGCGGGCTGGTATTCGGGCTGATATGTCATTTTATCCCGGCCTCGAGGCGGCCAGTCAGCCGTGTGGCGCTCGAGTCCATATTCCTCGGCTGCCAGGACTTCTATCCATCTATCTGTGAGCAGGTCTTGATCAGCTTGGAGCTGCTGCTGCTTCTTCTTCAGGCTTCTCGCAGTGGCAATAAGCTGGCGCTTGAAGCGCTCCTGCTCCGCGGGGTCCTCGGGCACGCCGAACTCGTCGTCGCTGAGGCTAGTCTCCCCTTCGGAGGGGGGCATGTAGTTGTCCTCCTCCGGATACCCATCGGTCGCCTGTTCATCTGGGCTGTCATGCCCATCTTCTTGTTCAGCCTGCTCAAAGGCGGGCTGTTCAGGGTTGTATTCATCGTCGGCACCGTCCGGATTGTTTTCGTCTCCGGTGCCGGTATTACCTTGGCGGGGCTTGGAGCGGCGCGGGCGACGCCCTTGCTTTGCTTTCTTCTTGGAGGGGTTATCCTCCGTTGCCTCATCGACATTGGTTTCTTTCCGAGTGTCCATCATGTATATATCGTATGAAGAGGTGGTTGTCCACCGCCTTGTGAGCAGTGCCTCCTATACGTCTCCGGCATCATCGTCCATGCCGTCGATGTCTTCAAAGTCGAAGTCCAACACGTCGGTTAAATCATCGATCATGGCAAGCAAGTGGGTGGTGGGTGGGCAGCGAATTCCTTCGTCGCCTGCTTCCCACTCAAGCCGGACATAGTTCGGCCTAGAGTCTCCTGACAGAGAGAGAGACTTTAATGAGTTCAGCATGTCGCCAAAGGGCGAGTGTTGAAAGATATCCGTAGCGGTAAACTCCATCACCGGAGCCCAACCTGGCTCGACAGGCTCGAGGGTCTGTGGACCGGAACCAATGACCGGGTATGAGTCCGAGGGTCCGGGGTTAAAGGTCTCCACAGAGGTGAGACCTATGTTCGGCTCCAACGCCGATGAGTATGCGGCCTGCGGGGCAGGGTCTACCCCTCCATCCTTGGGCAATGCAACCTGTTCCGGATTTAGATCTGAGGCTATTGCAAGGATGACGTTCCGAGCATTCTCCGACAGCACGTCTAGGCCGTGCCCGTCATGACTATCCGGCGCTCCCGGCATAGGGCCGAATCCGCTGAAGATCAAGTCTCCGCGAATATCCGTCGTGTAGTTCAATTTTCCGAACCTGATCTGGTGGCTAGGGGCGTAGCTGTCGATCTGCTCCAGATGGCCAAGCAGATTGGCCCGCAGTGCGAAGCCGCCGAACACAAAGATCTGTCCGGGGAGAAAGGTCTCACCCTGGACCGTGTTGTTGACGATTGAAGACGCCATCAAGCCTTGAAGCAACGACACAGAGGAACTCTCAATGAAAGCACCAATGGTGGTGTCAAATCCGGCAGATCTCGGGTAGGGGGTCCCGATCTATGCGTCTTAGGCTGATGGTAATAGGAAGCAAGCGACACAATGTTTACCCAGGTTCGGGCCCTCTCGATGGAGGTAAAACCCTACTTCCTGCTTGATTAATATTGAAGATATGAGTAGTACAAGAGTAGATCTACCGCGAGATCGTAGAGGCTAAACCCTAAGAGCTAGCCTATGATGGTATGATTGTAATTGAGATCGGCCTTCTAAGGACCATCCTCTCCAGTTTATATAGACACCGGAGAGGGCTAGGGTTTACATGGAGTCAGTTACAAGGAAGGAAATATAATATCCGGACCGCCAAGCTTGCCTTCCACGCCAAGGAGAGTCCCATCCGGACACGGGCCAAAGTCTTGAGTCTTGTATCTTCACGCTTCAATAGTCTAGACGATGCCCACAGTCCGGTTGTCCGGATACCCCCTAATCTAGGACTTCCTCAAAGGGGTCCGTCGATAGATGTCCTAATTAACATAGCCGGCTTGACCTAGATGGCAGCCAAGTAGTCACTGTTCGTGCATGTGCCCCCAATGACTAGCCCAACTCAGTTGTCGCTGTTTAACCCTCGCAGTGATCTGAAGCACATGACACCTAATTTTGCGAGATGACAAGAAACCTTTTTTTAGATTTCTCACCACAACTACAACCATGTATAACAGAGCCTACAGGATATGTAGACGATAGCCAATCTAGGCGTGTCTTCTAGAGTTTGGTCACATGCATGGACGAACTGATCTTCCGTGTCTTGTAGGGATCGTCCCGGCACCAACGTAGTACAACACTTCTCTAGTAATATCGCTCGTCTCGCTCTTCTATTAAATCACCCGACTTGCGGGGCCGGGGAGTGTGTCTATGGTCGTTTCTCAATTGTCGTCCCACATGTGTGTGCAAACGCAATATGACGCGCATTCCATTCGGAGAGCAGCGTGCCAGACCGACCGACCATCTGGGGTGCGACGTGAACGCGACGGGCGTGCTGTATACTCCGTACATGTGTACCGCCGTTTTCTAGACGCTTTGCTCCCTGGCGCGGGCGCAATCCATGGATATAAAATTAGTATACTGTATACTATTTAAAAGTTGAGGGCGGGGCTTTTCCTGCGCGGTAGGCAGCGGGGCAGTTCCGCCTAGTCGGTTCGACAGAGACGCAAGAAGACGAAGGAGTAGGCTTCTGCAAACGTAGGGCTGTGTGATTTGACAGCGAGTTACTGCTGGACAGGTGGGGCCCTGTGATTTGACTTGCCATTATCATTTATACTGCGGCACTATGACCGGCGTGAGTCTCCCGATTCTGAACCACCTCCATACTGGTGCATCTCCCAATGCTCCAGCATGGAGTAGAGGCCGGCTCTTGCATGAGAGCCCACTTCTCCACTTTTTTCTTGCCTCTCTTTCCTCCACATATGCAAAAATTCCATGTAAAGAGCACTATTGTACTTACTTTTACTTGCTCCTACAAGTGCTAAGCTTGCCACATAGGCATAAAGTCTGATGTGGCAAGTTAATCAAGAAGAGAGAGACTAGTTTGGTGACCCAAGGAAGAAACGGTGCTAAGCGCATGTACCTAGGTGAAAAGACAATTTTGAGTCGCTAATTAAATGAAGCAAACTTAGCAACACCATTTCATTGGAAGAGGTCACTCCTTGGCTAATTAAATGAAGCAAACTTAGTATGAGTGACTAAGTGATGACTATGTATGACATGCCAACATCAGATAGCCTAACGCACCGTGTTAAATCTCCAAGGGTGCGACCGCGTGAGCGACGCGACGGTCGTGGTAGGCGCGACCATGATACGAGCTGCTAGCAGCCCTTGGATCTGAGATCAAACGGTCACATGCTAAGTTGCTGAAAATTTGCAGAATAATCCTCCAGGATAGGATATTCACCCATAGGTCTAGAATCACGCCATGCAACCATTCGATCTCAGATCCAAGGGCTCTCGGAAGCCTGTATCATGGGAAAACGGAAAGCCACTACCCTGCCATTCGCACGCTAGCAGTTCGCTCCTACTCGTCCCCGCACGTCCTTCAATACTATGGCGGTTCGTTCCTAGTTGTCCCGTCCATTCACATTACGGCAGTTCCACTAATCCTAACCCTCCTCCCAAATCCATGGCGTCCCAAATCTCCACGATCGGCGGTGAGTATAAGGTTAGGAACCATCACCAGCAATGAGTTCGACGTCATCTACGCACATTCTTCCGCGACGGTTAAAGGATGCCTTTCTCGCTTCAGACGCATGTTCGAAGACTCAGATGATGAGTGGGTCGCTAGGCTAGATGTTGAGTACACCATAGTCCTGGGATGAGAGAAGGATCTAAAGGACGAAGAGAGGAAGAAGTCCGCCGTGATCCAGGTTTGCATGCATGACTTATGCTTGGTCTACCACATATGCCATGCCGATGTTGAGTGCGAGGACTTTAAGAAATTCCTCGAGAGCAACCTAGTCAAATTCGTTACTGTAGACTTTGGTAACGACAAAGAAGTCATGTGTCGGATAGGCCTCGTTGTAGGCAACACCTTCGACCTCCAGAAGAATCGGCTGGTGTCCTCTCGTCAGCCTTCAATGCTGACCCTGGCAGGAGCCATGGTTCATCCTTCATACGGTAAACTAGAGAAACCTCCATACACGTTTCATCGTCATGCATGGTAGCGGAATGTACTAGATATAGACCACATCCACTATGCTACAATGGATGGCTACCTTTGCTTTAATATCAACAAGGGTTGGATGAAGAGCAACAGCCAAGTGTGCGGTTCAAGCAAAGAAGTATCGGCCAAGAGGAAGAGGGGCAAGGACGAAGTTGAGGACGTGGACGAGGACTCCGAGTAAGGTGGCAGTTTCATTGCTCATGGTTGTTCTAATGCAGTGTCTACTGGAATAGTTGCAAAGTTTAATTTCAGGTGTGCTTAATTTAATTTGAGGGGTGTGTTGTGCTGAGCCCCACAGCAGAACTATGTTATGTTTCTTATTGTTACTTTAACTCTTCAGTACGTACATACTAGTATTTCTTACATTTCATCTTTTAGTTGGTATAGTACTACCACTCGTTTCTTCACATTATATACGTACAATATATATGGCCAACATCATATAGCCAGCAGTTTAGTTGTCAAAGAATTTCAGGGTGCTTAGTTTTGTCAAAGAATTTCAGGGTGCTTAGTTTTGTCAAAGAATTCCAGGGTGCTTAGTTTTATTTGAGGGGTGGGTTGTGCTGGACACCATTATTGTGACTAGCCTTTTTAATAGTACTATATGCATAATTTGGCGAAGAGCGCTCTCTATATGTACCACCTTTTTTTAATTTCAAGTTTTGCTCCATGGCACAATCCATTCATACTAGTTCTATACAAAAGTATACATTTTTTAAAAGGCTAGAGGGCGGGGCAGTCTAGCTTGGTCGGTTTCACGAGAGGCGAGGGCCTTTGTGATTTCACGGCTCGTTACTGCTGGAAGGCGAGGCCTTGTGATTTGACTGCTCGTATAAATGCGCCAACAACCTGATCGAGGAGGAGCAAACAACCATGCGGTATACTCAACGGAGGAGCACGAAACATGGCAGCCCAGTGCCATATGGCGATAAAAAATGATCTAATTTGCTAGTCATCTCAGTAGCATTGTTCTATTCATTCCCTCAAAAAAAACATTGTTCTATTCATGCCTCGTAGAGAACATGACACGTGCCGCGAAACACCCGAAGCAAAAGATGAAACACAAGAGCAAAAGAAGAAGGAAGATTATCACCCCCAAATGATCTAATTCACCACGGAGTCATGACTGCTTCTTCATCGCCTCCACGACCTCCATTTCCTTGCGCGTCTCCTCCGCCATCTTCTTCATTCTGTCCATTACGCGGGATTTCTCGACGCGAGCCTTCATTATTTGTTCCACGGCCGCATTACGTACCTTGACAGCAGCCGGGTGCTCCATGCGGAGCATCGCCAACTCCTCCTTCTGTTCCATGACGAGGGCCTGCAGCAGCTTCATCGAGGAACTACTATTCTCATGTAGCTCCTTCCAGCCGGCGTTCTTCGTCTTCAATAGGTCGATCTCGTGGCAAAGCTTCGCCTTGTCCTCCTGAAGTCGCAGGATTTCGCCGGTCGCCTTCTTCTCTGAGGCAATGCTCTTCGTCAGCAGGATCACCAAGCCGGCGGTCAACTCTCCCTGCTGATTGAGCTCAGCGGGCATGTCGTCGAGGCTCTCCTACAGCAACTCCATCAAGCCTTGGATGCACTCCTTCTGCTTATTGAGCTGATCGGGCATGTCGTCGAGGGATAACGACTCCAGCTCCGCCGGCTCGGCATGTTCGCCTCCGCGGCTAGGGCGCTCCTGGGAGCCATCGTCGGCCCGTGAGAGATCTTTCGAGGTCTCTGCATGGTGGCGAGCCCTCTCTTTTTTTCCATAGCCTTGGTTGCCACTCCCTTGTTACGAGTAGTTCTCGACCTAGAGCTCTGCTCACCGGCCATGGCAACGATGGACGAAGAAGAAGCACTTATGAGGAGGAAAGGTAGAGTAATTTTCGGTTAGGTAGTTCCCCTTTTTATAACCTAAGTACTAGCACTAGTACTAATACCTGCATAGTGGGAACACGTTCAGGTTTGGTACGTACTAGTAGGTGTGAGCAGGCTTTCGAATGTGATGGGAACAAGGTAAAGATTAATTGATAGTTTTGGTTTCAAGGCCCGAAACGGCTCCCGATGAGTTTAGCGGAACATAAATTTCAAGTACTACACTGCTCAAATGCGTAAATATTATGTTACTATCAAAAATTGGCACAAAGTACGAAGGACACCAATATAAGTACTACTAGCAACCCATGATTTAACTACCTACATGCGCGCAATGGAGTAATAATGTCTTTCTTCCGCCCTCACGTCCACTCAATTTGCATGCGATGTATTAATTGACCATCAATGAATCGAACGACTTTACACGTGTCAAATTATCACATGGAGTGGATCTTGGTACAAAATTGCGTCCGCCCGTGTACCCGCGTGTGCGTGCGAGGGAATGAGTGCATGCGTGACGTGGGTGCACATCTTCTCTTCGTGCATGTACCGCCAGTATGGCTCAGGGAGGACGAGTACATTCTTCTGGAACCAGCAGCACGTCACTGTGATCAATCCACGCAAGGAAGTCGCGACAACGCCTCCACATGTTCCACGTGTCTTCATGAACTGTAAGAGAGACACTTTGTAGCTGCCATTGGTATTCTAATTTACGTGTTTTGCACATACTCCAAGTACTAGTAAGGTACACGTGCATTGCACGCATCAGATTTTGCAACCAAATTATTAATAAATACCACACTATAGCATGTAAGCTCTGAGTCATATATGCCTGATGTAGCTCTTCGTTTAATTCTTATAGTTCATCTCATTCAAAATCAATTAGTTTTTATAAAAAAGCTAAGAACGTGGGAATAGGAAAAACATGGGATTATAGTTGAATGTCGTCTTGAATCCTACAGGATTGTACGAGTGTTTGATTTTGCATAGAAAAAACACAGAATTCTTTCAAAGAGGTTTGAGTGGATGGGATGTTTCCTATGAAATCTAGTGCAAATGAATCATATGGAAAAATTCCTATGGTTTACAATCCTACGAATCAAACAACCAAGATAGGAAAAATTCCTAATGATTAGAATCCTCCAAAATTCCTTTGAGAATCCTTTGAATCAAAGAAGCCCTTAATCTATTTTATGATTCATGGAATTGTGCATTGTAAAGCATAAAGTAAAAACAAATAATGGCCATTCAACTAGAAAAAAAGTTTGGGCACTTATGATACGGAAGATTCTAGAACAAAAGAGAACCACTGTTGTTTTGAGGTTTGTGCATTATGCTTAAATTCAACCATGGAGTCTGCTAGATTGTACATGTGGAAAAATCCGGTGGGGGGCTAGAAGATGGTGCGAGGGGCTGAGTGGAGGGAGATTATGAAGGAATACACAAGTGTGAGATCGATATTTAGAGAGAGGGGTTGAACATGTGCGTTGTTGCACGCAGTGGCGGAGCCATGAAATGTAAATGAGCTAGGGGCCAAGCATTGCTAATCCTTTACGAGGAGGGTCGATTCATGAACTTAAACCATTTTAGCAGCAATTGTCTAATGATCACATTCATATTACCCTTGATATATAGTGATGTTAGGGGGGGCAGGGCCCTTACTGCCCCCTGTCTTTGCCATTGTGCATGTGTTTGAGAGATGAAGCGGAAGGCATGATTGATGAGAGGGGGACGTTGGATATATAATTAATGTGGGTGTATTACCTATATATGTTAATCCTATATAGAGAGGTATAGATTGATCGATGTGGACGTGGGAAAGAGGATGAGACCTCACTGGATATATCGATTGATCGGTTTGTGTGGAAAACTATGAAAGACCTAGCTATATACACACATACATAGAGGAACATCGATCGTTGCGCATGCACGCGTGAGAGATAAAGAATGCCCGATATGATGGAGAGGGGGGTGTGTGGGTGTGTGCCTTCATGGGAGACCGACCTGAAGAAAAAGATAGCATGCGTGCGATGGATAATGCCGACTGGTAGTGTGTGTGCATGCATGCACGAGAGAAAGTTAGTGGTACAATTATAAAGGGAAGACTACTGTGTGGGTGTAAAAGAATAGGTGAGGTCATAACCAATGTAAAGTTGAATTCAAATATTTTGAATAAGAGATCCTAATGTTTGAAACCCATGCATGCATGAATATAACGGAGATATGCATCGTGTGGTTTGGAACCGAGCATGTTGTAATGTATACACATTTAACAAGGTCACACTGATTTGAATTTGAGATAACGATGGCAGACATCATTTGGCCACGTCGCGTTCGTGCATGGACACACTATTCTAACTGGAGATGATGGGCGGCTTTCGCATCACATATCTATATCTATACCCCTATATATATATTATTTTATTTTTATATTGTGTGTGGGTAACTTTAACTTTGAAAGATGGTCGTTGGATGAGGCAAATCCGATGGTCCAAAGATGGCAAATTTGAGCACTACTGGTCGTTGGATATCATCTAGATTCCACCAGATTTCGCCACATGTATAATCTAAAAGACTCCATGGTTTAACTTAAGCATAATGCACAAACATCAAAACCCAAGCACTTCTTATTTGTTCTAGAATCTTCCGTATTAGAATTGCCCAAATGGTTTTCTACATGATTTGCCATTATTTGTTTTTTACTTTATATCTTACAACGCACAATTCCATGAATCTTAAAATAGATTAGCTTTCTTATAAAAACTAGATGATTTTTAATGAAATGAACTATAAGAATTACACGAACATCTACATCATACATATATGACTCAAAGCTTGCATGCTATAATGTGGTTGCCAAATCTCATGCGTGCAATGCACGTGTACCTTACTCTAGTCTAAATGGTGTTTGTGTGTGTGTTGTGCGTGTTGAGGTGCAAATTGTGTTTTTTTGGTACACGTCACGTCAAGCTTGTTCTTCTGAAATTTCAAGCTGCGCCTTGTTATGCCGAAAATTCAAGCTACCGTCTCTGTCTATCATGCTGCGAAACTCCCACCTCTTCGACCCGCGCCTTGTTTACCCGAAATATTTAAGATATATCTTTGTCTCGTTGTGCTCCGACAACTCCCTCCATCTCAACCCGCGCCTTGCTATTCCGAAATTACAACGCGCGCGAAAACTCCCACCTCCTATGAAATACTGACACGCGAAATGCCCGTGGTACCCCTGAACCGAAAGAACCGTCTCAAATCGGTGGGGGTACTTTCGTAACTTACCCCACATTTCGGACAAGCGCGTCTCTAAGCCATGCTTCCCCACTTCCATCCCATCCGCCCACCCATCCGTACACCGAGGCCGCGAAAACCCGCGACGAAACCCCACACCCTGCTCCGTCCGCCA
The DNA here is from genome assembly GCF_018294505.1 of Triticum aestivum. Lineage (NCBI taxonomy): Eukaryota > Viridiplantae > Streptophyta > Magnoliopsida > Poales > Poaceae > Triticum > Triticum aestivum. Next base: position 601,011,798 of record NC_057813.1, read on the forward strand.
CCCAGTCGGAGCCTCTTCCCCAACGACGTCCCTCATCCACCATACCGGATGAGGATCCGTCGTCGATCTCGTGGTCCCGCCGGTTCAGCCACCCCGTCCTCCACCTCCAAGGAGCTGGCCCGATGTTCCCCTCGTCTTTCGCGCCACCTCCATACCCACACCGCCGTCTTCACCTGCACCACCGGAAGAGCATCGTCATTACCGTTTCCTCGGATGAAGCTGCGGCCTAATCGGCGCCACCAAAGAGGTTGTACACTAATCGCCGCATTTTCTTCTTGACTCGATCTCACGGTGCTGCCGGCGCTCGGTCCCGAGTCGACACGGCGCGGCTCCATCCATGGAGAGACACTATTCGGGAGATGTACAAATCTGCCAGCTGACTAGCGGTTATACTCTCACGAACAGGTAAGAAATGAGCTACTTTGGAAAGACGATCGACCACGACGAAAATAGCATTATTCCCTCTCTTGGTCCTGGGAAACCCGGTAATGAAATCCATACCAATTTTATCCCATTTCCATTCAGGAATAGCTAAGGGTTGAAGGGTGCCAGCAGGCCGTTGATGCTCTGCTTTTACACGACGACAGACGTCGCAATTTGCAATATACTGAGCGATTTCTCTCTTCATCCTAGTCCACCAGAACCTCTGGCGTAGGTCCTGATACATTTTAGTGCTACCGGGATGAATGGTGAGAGGAGATTCATGAGCTTCCTTAAGGATTAATCGCCTTAGGTTGCGCACTTTGGGAACCACTAATCGATTCCCGAAGTATACGACTCCTTGATCATTAATGGAGAAACAATTCGCAATTCCTTTCTGAATGTTCCTCTTGATGCGGGAGATTCCCAGATCTACCTTCTGTGCTTTGATAATTTGATCCGTAAGGGTAGGTTTTGCCACCAAGGTGGAAAGAAAACCTTGAGGTACAATGTGAAGGTTAAGCTTCCGAAATTCCTCATGGAGAAGCGGTTGACTTTGTTGTAACATCAGGTTGTTACAATAAGATTTACGACTTAGCGCATCAGCCATGACGTTGGCTTTCCCTGGGGTGTAGGTTATTCCTAAGTCGAAGTCTGTGATCAATTCAACCCAACGTCTCTGCCTGAGATTCAAATCCGGTTGGGTGAAAATATACTTCAGACTTTGGTGATCAGTGAATATTTCGCAACGATTACCGAGGAGGTAATGTCGCCAGGTCTTAAGTGCATAGACTACGGCTGCAAGCTCTAGATCATGAGTAGGATAATTTTCCTCATGTGGGTGCAATTGCCGTGAAGCGTAAGCAATTACGTGTCGATCTTGCATAAGAATGCAACCTAGTCCTTGTCGCGAGGCGTCGCAGTAGATAGCAAAGTCCTTGGAGAAGTCTAGCGGTACCAGCACGGGAGCAGAGGTCAGGCGTCTTTTCAGTTCCTGAAAGTTGTGCTCACATTGTGGAGTCCATTCGAACTTCTTATCTTTCTTGAGAAGTTCGGTTAGAGGTTTAGCAACCTTGGAGAAGTTCTCGACAAAGCGACGACAATAGCTCGCTAAGCCTAGAAAACTCCGAACTTGCTTGACCGATTCAGGCGGTGTCCAATTAAGGACGGCTTGAACTCGCTCAGGGTTAACAGCAATACCTTTACCAGATATTACATGACCCAGATAGGTCACTTCTGACAACCAGAATTCACATTTTGAAAATTTGGCATAAAGGCGATGCTCTCGAAGTTTCTTCAACACTAGCCTTAAATGTTCGGCATGTTCTTCCTCGTTCTTGGAGTAGATGAGTATATCATCGAGATAAACTACGACGAATTTATCCAAATACTCCATGAAGATTGAGTTCATTAACCGAGAAAAGGTGGCTGGAGCGTTGGTTAAACCGAAGGACATGACGGTGTACTCGTATTGGCCATAACGAGTAACAAAGGCCGTTTTAGGAATGTCCCCGTTTCTGATTTTTATTTGATGGTAGCCCAACCTCAAATCCATCTTGGAGAAGACTGAGGATCCAGCGAGCTGATCATATAGATCGTTGATCCTGGGAAGTGGATATTTGTTCTTGATTGTGACCAAATTGACAGGTCGGTAATCTACAACCATCCGGTCCGTACCATCCTTCTTCTTGACGAATAGGACGGGGCAAGCCCACGGAGATGAACTAGGGCGGATGAAACCCTTTTTCAAGGACTCATCGAGTTGTTTCTTAAGCTCGGCTAGTTCTAGTGGTGCCATCTTATAGGGTCTTCTAGCAATCGGAACGGTTCCTGGAATGAGATCTATTACGAACTCAACATCCCTGTCAGGTGGAACACCTGGCAATTCCTCTGGAAAGACATCCGGGAAGTCACAGACTACCGGCACGTCCTCAAGGTCTGGCAAGGGGCTGGCGTTAAGAGAATATAATTGTCGCTTGGCTATTCGGGTCAAGACATTGACTATCTTCCCCGAAGGATGGGTGAGTTGAACAGTCCTATAGAAGCAATCAATTTTGGCTTGATGAGCTGACATCCAGTCCATACCCAAAATGATATTAATATCTGAAGATTTAAGGGCTATCAAAGATGTGAGAAAACAAGTCTGTCGACTTGGATTTCATTTCCATGGCTTACTCTAGAGGTTTGCCATTTGGATCCCGGAGTTTGAATTACCATAGAGGTTGGCATATCACCGAATGCGACGTTATGCAAGCGAGCATAGTTTTCAGATATAAAAGAATGAGAGGCTCCTGTATCGAAAAGAACAGATGCCGGGTGGCAATTAACAAGAAGCGTACCGAGAACGACGTTGGGATCCTCTTGAGCTTCTTCGGCAGAGATACAATTGACATGGCCACGTGAAGCGGTGACCGGCTTGGTGTGGAATATTTTTCCTGTCGGCTTGCCACGGCCAACAGCTTTAGCAGACTGGTTGGGGTTGGTCTGGGGACACTCACGCATATAGTGACCAGATTCCCCACATCTGAAACAAGTCACGGAACTGGTACGTGGAGGAGCATTGTTGGTTGGACCCCCATAGGGCTTGGCCGGTGCAGACTGTTGAACAGGGCGAGGTGCCTGGAAAGATGGCCTCGGTGTGAACCTGGGTGGCAGGGCGGTGTTGGGCACCCACACGCGGCGCTTCTGAGGACCAGCACCGGATGAGGAACCCATGTCACGGCCATGCTTGCGTGTTGCGTCATAGTCAGTCTGACCAGTTTCAGCACTGATGGCTTTGTTGACAAGTTTCTGAAAAGATGTGCACTCATGCAGACGGAGGTCGCGGCGAATCTCAGGACTAAGGCCCTTACGGAACCTTGCTTGCTTCTTGGCGTCAGTAGAAACTTCCTCAGTTGCATATCGGGCGAGATTACCAAACTCCCTGCTATAGGCATCCACAGAAAGTCGGCCTTGGGTGAAACTGCAAAATTCTTCACGTTTACGGTCCATGAGACCCTCCGGAATGTGATGTTCACGGAAAGCCTCGCTGAACTCAGCCCAAGTAGTGACATGGCCCGCTGGGCGCATAGCTCCATAATTCTCCCACCATAGACTGGCGGGGCCTTCAAGATGATATGCAGCAAAGGTGACCTTGTCAGCCTCCGCTACCAGCGCGGAACGCAGTTTGTGAGAGATACTGCGAAGCCAGTCATCAGCGTCGAGAGGCTCGACGGAGTGGTGGAACGTGGGTGGATGCAATTTGATAAAATCACTGAGTGACACCACGTTAGCCCTCTGATGGTGTGCTGTATTCTGTTCAATACGCTCCAACAAACGGTTTGTCTCCCGCTTGTTTCTCTCAGCTTCCATCATAACCTCGGCTAGTGAAGGAGGATGAGGCAAATTTGCATCCCTGGCTTCACTGCCTTCGGCCTGCTCTTGGGAAGCAGGGTTAGCGCGCGTGTTGACCATCCTAGGTAAACAAGACAATGATTTAGTCAGGATGGTAAAATTCCGACATAGGATACATAATGTAAGGAATAACTCGAAATGCAAGATGATCATCCGTATGACATGGTAGATACAGAAACTGCTTCTTTTATTCCATCGTCATACACACCATACAGGGTTTAGTACAAGACCAAACAAAGTACTATTACGGTGACAAGAGGATTACATCTCATCGGAGGCATTCCAAGCTCTTATACATTATTTTTCTACATCTCCGGAAAGAGTACAAACTAGGTCATATCCCACGAGTCACGCAGGACGATAGACGACACGGCTAGTGCGAACTAGTGATACTAACGCTAACTCAGACCGATCCGTAGTAGTCCTCGTAGAAGTTGCCTCCATAGCCTGGAAGTTCAACATGATCATCCGAAAACAGACAGTCTCGCGGAGCTTGTGGACCATAGGGGCTAGGATGAGGCCTTGGACCAACAAACGGTGGCCTGCGGGGACCGCGAGGTGGGGTGATGCCTCCTACATCACGCCAAACCATCACGTCCGGCAGAGCAGATCTCACAGGATAGAGATCGCGCATATCTGAATATCCAGCTTGCACCGCCGGTGCGAACCGAGTCAAAGTGGCCCAGTGGTCAGCACGGGTATTGAAGAGCTCTAACCTCAAGGCCCGATTTTCACGGTCCTTATCCTCGAGCATCTCAGCAGTGGTGCGAGTCCGTGAATCCTCCTGAGTGGGGTCAGCATAGATAGCCTGGAGATATCCTTGTGCTCCCGGAAGTGATCCTGGCATATACCGGAAATCAGAGTCCTGAAATAAACCAGATCTGACTCGCATAATGGTCATCATAGAGTAGGCGGCGTCCTGCACAGCCATCTCAATAGTAACCCCGAGTCCATAGGAGCAGTGAAGAGGCTCGGTGGATCCAGGATAAGATGGAAATATCCTGACAGTGCAGAGATACTGGCTTTGATTAAAATCTCAGAATTGCTCTTCGACCGTGTACTCGGGATACCAGCGGTATCCAGCCTCAGTCATTACCCTGACCAACTTAGCAGTATGGCCGGGTACATCTAGACATCGAGTCAGGCGAACCACTTGATTGAGGTCGCGAGTGGCCATCTGAAAGCACAATCATAATGCAAAGGCATTAGAATTTATAGCAAAATTTCGGCAGCATAACAGCTGTAAATGCTCAAAAAGGATTTTGAGACATTTGACAAAGGATTTCGTACACACTCAACATCACCATATCAAAGTTCTGAACCCATTCTGGCAACATAATGTGGTAGTAGAACTGAACTAGGCTTGTAACCATCAAACTTATAAGGTACTACTAATTAGTAACACGTGATCCTGACAGAGAGAATAGATCCTAATTCCTTAACCCCCGGTGGAAGAATGGACTGACTCAGATCAGAAAGTCATAAGGTATAAGGAGTAAAAAGAGCCTTACGTTCCAACCCACAAACAATTCCCCTACATATAACTAAAGAATTTCTAGACTCAACATCGACCAGTTTGGCTTGGAGAACCTACAGGCAGTCCGGCTCTGATGCCAAAGCTGTCAGGACCCCGACTTGATGTCACATCGATCTAGCTGGTAACACCTCATATCACTTTGCGGCCTCACGCACGGTATCCCCACGGGTGTCGTCTTACCTTTCCCCGGGACCGTTTGCGCCTTTTGACTCACGTATATGATAGTGTCGCTAGCATCCATATGATAAGGAGCCCGGGCTGACATGACTAGTCGTAAACCCAAAGTGGCACAGACTTACAGGGACAGGCATCCATGACCCAGCTTCGAACGTGTCGGTCATCAGCAAGTGGGTCCGGGCTGTAGCACTGGGCTAGCAGGACTCCGGTACTCAAAGCGTGACATTTCCCCGAAGGGACAGACACAGGAACGAAGAAGGACACATGCCGGCCAGCCTAAGTGTTCCAGAGCAGTAGCAAGCTACCATGGCTCAGCGGTAACACTAGGAGACATTTCCCGGTAAGAGAGGCTACTAAAGATAAACAACTAGATAGTCAGATCCCACACATACCAAGCATTTCAATCATACACACAATATGCTCGATATGTGCAAATACAACGAAGCATCACAACATGACTCTACGACACAAGTAATTTATTCAATAGGCTCCGAGGAGCGAGATATTACAAACAGGGGTCTCATGACCCAACAATCAGAGCATACAAGTCAAAGCACAAGCGGAAGCTATCATGTCTGAGTACAGACATCTATAAATGAAAAGGGCTGAGAAGCCTGACTATTTATCAGATCCTGCCGAGGGCACAAGATCGTAGCTGAGGTAACAAGCTAAACGTCGAAGTCCACGCGGAACTACTAGTGAGACTGAAGTCTCTCTGCACAAAACATAAAATAGGCAAACGTGAGTACAAATGTACCCAGCAAGACTTACATCAGAACTAACTACATATGCATCATTATCAACAAAGGGATGGTGGGGTTTAACTGCAGCAAGCCAGCTTTGACTCGGTGGCTATCCTGAACTACGACTGCAAGTAACTCTTTTGAGGTGGCGCACACGAGTCCACATATTCACCATATCAATACACCACTATGGAATCGCTCCCGTCTCCCTACGAGAACGCCATCCATAGCACTCACGCTTATCTTGCGTATTTTAGAGTATCCACTTTCACTTGTCTATGAACTGATATAAGCAACCCAGAAGTCCTTTTCCGTGGACACGGCTATTCGAATAGATGATATTAACCCTGCAGGGGTGTACTTCTTCATACATGTTTCCACCACTTAGCGTCTGCACACGACATGTGCTCGGCAGACTTCAAGCGAAAGCCGACGTGGGTGTAGACCACGACCTACCTAAACACCTAAGTCTCTAGTCCAGGTTTATCGCCTATTCGGGTTCCATCCATGAGGAGATCCGGCCGGAGTTTCGCTCACAGCCCCAAACGATGTGAACAGGGTTCCGTGACACCAAACGGGTGCCCGGTATACCCGGCCACGTGCCTACCGCATCACAGCCCACCCCTACGGTCAGCGCTGTCCACGGCCTCCAGCATACTACAAACACCAGAAACTACTTGCAACTCCTGGACAGAGGACAAGGGTGAATAAGAAGTCGAGCGGGGTCATATTTCAGGGCCCAATGTATGGTAGTAGCTGAATCATGGATCACAAACACAGAACTCAGTTCCTGAGGACGGCTACAATGAGACAACCCACCATGTACTCCTACATGGCCTCTCACCGCTACCTTTACCAAATCGTGTTCACACACTTAGCTCACACACAGTAGGACATGTTCACACACCTCTGATTCATCCCCGATGAATCAGACCTGACTCGACTCTAAGCAATAGCAGGCATGACAAACAAGCATGAATGAGTAGGCACAACAGGGCTCAAACAACTCCTACTCATGCTAGTGGGTTTCATCTATTTACTGTGGCAATGACAGGTCATGCAGAGGATAAAGGGGTTCAACTACCGCAGCATGTAACAGATGATTCGGTGTTGTCCTAATGCAGTAAAAAGAGAGCAGGAGCGAGAGAGTGGGATTTTATCGGAATGAACAAGGGGGTTTTGCTTGCCTGGCACTTCTGAAGATAACATTGAGTCTTCGTCAGTGTCAACGATCGCATCATCGGTGTCACGTCTATCGAGAGGGGACAATTACCGGCAAATACAGAAAAGACACGATCAATGCAATGCACAATATGATGCATGCTATGACATGGCAATATGAATGTGTTTTGGGCTAATGCACCTAAAACCAGATTAAATGAAGTTGGTTTGAATCCAAAATTCAAATTCAAACTCCATATGGGGTTATTTAAATGTCATTCACTTCATTTGTCCTAAACAGTAGTGATAAGTTGTTCTAACATGCATGAAAATGGTACAGATGGATTCCTTGAATTTTTCTGATAATTTTTCATATATAATTTATTTAATTTGGAGTTACGGTTAATTTTCTATGATTTTTAGAAGTTTTAGGCATTTTCTGGAATTTCCTGAATATTTAGAATTAAAATAATTCCAGAAAATGAATTATGGCGTCAGCATGACCTCATGCTGACCTCAGCAGGTCAACGGGCGGTCCAGGTCAAACCTGACGTGTGGGGTCCACACGTCAGTGACACAGGGGCTAATCCCGCGTTGACCCGGGCTTTGACCCACTACGGGGCCCACTGTCAGTGGCTGTGGGGGGGTGTTTAGAGCGTCATTAGTGCTAATTAGGCGTGCCACGTCGGCAGTCGCCGGAGTGTCGCCGGCGACGACCACGGCCGACAGCGGAGGTGCGCCGTGCGCTCGCTACGGAGCACCATTTGACGTGCGGTTTGCTCCTACGGGTTCCTGGGAGGAAGGCGCATCTAAAGAGGTAAGTGACAGCAGCTGGGGTGGCCGGAGCTGCCGGCGGCGAGCTCCTTTGCGGCTGCCGGAGTTCGGGCAATCTCGGGGTCGGGGTTAGGAAGCACGGCAGGAGGAGCTGGGGCGTGCTACGGACTCCTGAGATCACGATGAGCACGTCAGTGGGCTCGGATACGAGCTGGGGTGGAAGAATGGACTGACTCAGATCAGAATGTCATAAGGTATAAGGAGTAAAAAAAGAGCCTTACGTTCCAACCCACAAACAATTCCCCTACATATAACTAAAGAATTTCTAGACTCAACATCGACCAGTTTGGCTTGGAGAACCTACAGGCAGTCCGGCTCTGATGCCAACGCTGTCAGGACCCCGACTCGATGTCACATCGATCTAGCTGGTAACACCTCATATCACTTTGCGGCCTCACGCACGGTATCCCCACGGGTGTCGTCTTACCTTTTCCCGGGACCGTTTGCGCCTTTTGGCTCACGTATATGATAGTGTCGCTAGCATCCATATGATAAAGAGCCCGGGCTGACATGACTAGTCGTAAACCCAAAGTGGCACAGACTTACAGGGACAGGCATCCATGACCCAGCTTCGAACGTGTCGGCCATCAGCAAGTGGGTCCGGGCTGTAGCACTGGGCTAGCAGGACTCCGGTAAACCGGGCTGTAGCGGGCTAACAGGACTCCGGTACTCAAAGCGTGACATTTCCCCGAAGGGACAGACACAGGAACGAAGAAGGACACATGCCGGCCAGCCTAAGTGTTCCAGAGCAGTAGCAAGCTACCATGGCTCAGCGGTAACACTAGGAGACATTTCCCTGTAAGAGAGGCTACTAAAGATAAACAACTAGATAGTCAGATCCCACACATACCAAGCATTTCAATCATACACACAATATGCTCGATATGTGCAAATACAACGAAGCATCACAACATGACTCTACGACACAAGTACTTTATTTAAGGCTCAGGGAGCCATACATATCATACACAAAGGTACGGGTCTCACGACCCAACATACAAGTCATACAGTCATACAAACCAGCAGCGGAAGTAACTTGTCTGAGTACAGACAACTAGTAAAATAAAAGAGACTTGGAAAGCCTAGCTATACTACGTGGTCCTTCACAAGCTCAGGGTCACCACCTGGGTCTTTAGCCTACTCGTTGATGTCAACGTCTACATAGAACCCATCAGAAGGGGTTGCAGCGTCTTCTGTAAAAATGTAGATTATAGCAACATGAGTACAAAGGTACTCAGCAAGACTTACATCAGATTCTACATACATGCATAGTATCAAGAAGGGTTGGTGGAGTTATTGCAGCAAGCCAGCTTTGACTCTTGGCTAGGCTATCCTACGATACTCCAACTTGAAATGGTTTTGCGCACACGAGTCCACTACTCACCACTTCAATACACTACCGAGGATCCACCTCCGTCTTCCTACGGAAGAGCCATCCTCGGCACTCACACTTATCTTGAGGCTTTTAGTAGTTTCCATTTACTTGTCTATGAACTGTATAGGCAACCAAGTAGTCCTTTACCGCGGACGCGGCTATTCGAATAGATCGTGTTAACCCTGCAGGGGTGTACTTCTTCATACACGCTCTCACCACTTACCGTCGCTTACACGACATGTACTCGGCCACCTTCAAGCGGAAGCCCAACATGGGTGTCGGCCACGACCTACCTAATCACCTAAGCCTCCGGTCCAGGTTTATCGCCTATTCAGGTTCCATCCGCAGGGAGTCCGGCCGAGGTTTCCCATACGGCCCCGAACGATGTGAACAGGGTTCCCGAGATACCTAACGGGTATTCGGTACACCGTGCCACGTACCTACCGCATCACAGCCCACCCCTACGGTCAGCGCTGTCCACGGCCTCCAGTAGGCTACAAACACCAGAAACTACTTGCAACTCCTGGACGGAGAACTAGGGTGAATAAGAAGTCGAGAGGGTCCATTGGTTTCGGGCCCAATGCATGGTAGTAGCTGATTCTTAAATCACACAGACAGATCTCAGTGCTTAAGGTCGGCTTCAATGAAACAACCCACCATGTACTCCTACATGGCCTCTCATCGATACCTTTACCAAATCGTGTTCACCACACCACTCTCATTACCGACATAATCATTTCACTCTAGCCCATCACCCAGATGAACCAGACCTGACACGACTCTAAGCATAGCAGGCATAGCAAGGTAGGAACAACACATACATATGGCTCAATCAACTCCTACACATGCTAGTGGGTTTCATCTAGTTACTGTGGCAATGACAGGTCATGCAGAGGAAATGGGTTCAACTACCGTAGCACACAGCAGTTTGAATCGCGTTGTCTTAATGCAGTAAAAGAGAGCAGGAGCGAGAACATGGGATTGTATCGATATGATCAAATGGTTGGTTGCTTGCCTGATGGTTCGATGCACTGATATGGTTCTTCGTTAGGGTAATCACGGTACTCCTCGGAGGCAGAACCTGTCGCAAAGGACATCGATACACAAGCGTCACCAAACAATGTGCAACAATATGATGCATGCATGAAACATGGCAATATGAGTGTGTTGGGCTAATGCAACTAAAACCAGAAGGGTTTGAACAAATTTGAATCAAAGATTCAAATTTCAAACTCCAAACATGGCCTTTTAAAGTGCTTTTCCTTGTTCTTCTTAAAACATCAATTTAACTTGTTTGATCATGCATGAAAATAGTACAGATGGATAGATTGGATTTTTCTGATCATTTTTCATATATAATTTGTCCAATTTGGAGTTACAGAATAAAAGTTATGAATTTTTGAAGTTTAAATAATATTCTGGAATTTCCTGATTTAATTTAAATCCAGAAAATCAATTACTGCGTCAGCCTGACGTCAGTGTGACGTCAGTGGTCAACTGAACAGGTCTGGGTCAAACCTGACAGTGGGTCCCGCATGTCAGGGTGATTATTTTAATTAAGATTTAATTAAAACTAGTCCTGTATAATTAGCAGGGCTGGGCCCCACCTGTCATTGACTCAGGGGAGTCAACCAGGGCCCAACCGTGGTCAAAGTCAAAGCCGGCGACGCCGGCGTTTAGCCGCCGGCGAGCCAGACGCGGCGGCGGGAGTGGTTTTGGCCATTTCGGCCACCAAAGGGGCCGCGGAGACCACCGGAGTGGAGCTGAGGACAAACCGCAGCTCTTGGCGGAGTCCGTTGGGGTCGGGGTGGCCGGAGTCGACGGCGGCGAGCTCGGCTGCGGCCGCCGGGGTTCGGTCGTGCACGGGAACAGGGTTGGAGCTCGAAGTCGAGCGAAGCGAGGCGCTAGGGATGCTCTACGGGGTCTTGCGAACTCGTTGGACTCGCCGGGGTGACCAAATGGTCACCGGAGTGCGTCGACGGCGAGCTCGGCGACGGCGGAGGTTCGGTCGTGGTGGGGAGGAGGCTACGGTGGGGGAACGAGGGGGAGGAGAGGGGGAAACGGTGGCGTAGCTCACCGCGGTTGCAGTGGGCGTCGAAGCGGGCTCGGGGACGCGCCGGAGACGACGAATTCGACGGCGACGATGGTCGGAGCCCGAAGAGGGGAACGGCGACGTGGCGGCGATGCAGGGCTTCCGGGGAGCTGTGGAGCGGTGGGGAGGAAGAGGGGGTCGTGGAGGAGCTTTTGAGCTATTCGGGGAAGCGAGGGGTGGCCGGAGATGGCTGCTACGGCGAATGGCGGCGACGGTGGTGCTCGGCCGTGTGAGAGAGAGAGCGAGGAAGAGGAGGGAAGAGCCGGGAGAGAGTGAGAGAGAGCAGGGGGGATCGGGACGGCCTGCGGGAGTCGTCCACGCGGCCAGGAGCTCGTCGGCAAGCAGGAGGTGGCCGCGCGGCCGTGCGCGCGCGAGCACGCAGCAGCTTCGGGGCGAGGGGAGGAAGACGACGGAGGGCTGCTGTGGTGGGCTGGGCCGGCTGCTGGCTGGGCCGGCCAGCTGGCTGGGCCGCACAGTGGAGGAGCCCAGGTAAGCTCCTCCTGTTATATATTTTTCTGTTTTCTAATTTCTGACATTTGTTTTGATTTAAAAAATATATTAAATCATTTAGTTAACTTATGCCAATTTTTGCAGGAGCTATATATATTATTCCAGAGCTCTTTTATAAATGGCATAATATTTGGGCATATATTAATATATATAATTAATATATTTCCAATGCAAATATTTATGCATTAATTCCAAATGCCCAAAATAAATGTCCATGAGCCACTAAAAATATTGGTTTGATTTTTATCTCTGTCCAATATTTTCAGAGAGCAACATGAGCATTTTCTTGGATCCTTTTGGAGAAATTTTTATTTGGGTCATTTTCAAAATGATTCTGAGGGTTTCACAGATCCCCATTTCAAGTTTCTGATGAAAGAGTAAACATGATGCAACACTCTAATGCATGGCTAACTAGGATGTGACAACTCACCCCCACTCAAAAGAATCTCGTCCCGAGATTTGGGTTCCTCCGGGAAGAAGGCGGGATACTCGAGTCGAAGATGATCCTCCCTTTCCCAAGTTGCTTCATTCTCAGAATGGTGCGACCATTGAACCTTGAGAAACTTGATATTATGACGTCGCGTGGTACGTTCGGCTTGATCGAGGATACGAATGGGGTACTCTCGATATGTAAGATCATCTTAGAGATCAAGCGTTTCGTGGTCCACTCCACGGATAGGATCCGAGAAGCAACGCCTGAGTTGAGAAACGTGGAAGACATCGTGAACTCTGGAGAGGTGCGGAGGTAGTTCCAACTGGTAGGCAACTTCTCCTCGTTTGGCGAGAATGCGAAAAGGTCCAATGTAACGAGGAGCCAATTTGCCTTTGATACCGAAACGATGGGTTCCCTTCAGAGGGGTGACCCGAAGATAAGCCTTCTCGTCAACCTCGAAAGTCATAGCCTTATGTTTTCGGTCATATTGACTCTTTTGACGAGATTGGGCTGTTTTCAACTTTTCACGAACGATACGAACTTGTTCTTCTGCTTCCTGAATCATTTCCGGGCCAAAGAATTGTCTTTCCCCGGTCTCTGACCAGTTAAGGGGTGTTCGACATCGTCGTCCATAGAGAACTTCAAAAGGGGCTTTACCCAAGCTAGATTGATAGCTGTTGTTGTAAGCGAATTCGGCAAATGGAAGGCACTTCTCCCAGTCCATTCCGAATGAGATAACAGAGGCTCGAAGCATGTCTTCTAGAATTTGGTTGACGCGTTCCACTTGACCACTCGACTGAGGGTGGAAAGCGGTGCTAAAAGAGAGATGAGTTCCCATAGCATTTTGGAAACTTTCCCAAAATCGAGAGGTGAAAAGACTTCCTCGATCCGAGTTAATTTCCAAAGGAACACCATGGAGAGACACTATTCGGGAGATGTACAAATCTGCCAGCTGACTAGCGGTTATACTCTCACGAACAGGTAAGAAATGAGCTACTTTGGAAAGACGATCGACCACGACGAAAATAGCATTATTCCCTCTCTTGGTCCTGGGAAACCCGGTAATGAAATCCATACCAATTTTATCCCATTTCCATTCAGGAATAGCTAAGGGTTGAAGGGTGCCAGCAGGCCGTTGATGCTCTGCTTTTACACGACGACAGACGTCGCAATTTGCAATATACTGAGCGATTTCTCTCTTCATCCTAGTCCACCAGAACCTCTGGCGTAGGTCCTGATACATTTTAGTGCTACCGGGATGAATGGTGAGAGGAGATTCATGAGCTTCCTTAAGGAATAATCGCCTTAGGTTGCGCACTTTGGGAACCACTAATCGATTCCCGAAGTATACGACTCCTTGATCATTAATGGAGAAACAATTCGCAATTCCTTTCTGAATGTTCCTCTTGATGCGGGAGATTCCCAGATCTACCTTCTGTGCTTTGATAATTTGATCCATAAGGGTAGGTTTTGCCACCAAGGTGGAAAGAAAACCTTGAGGTACAATGTGAAGGTTAAGCTTCCGAAATTCCTCATGGAGAAGCGGTTGACTTTGTTGTAACATCAGGTTGTTACAATAAGATTTACGACTTAGCGCATCAGCCATGACGTTGGCTTTCCCTGGGGTGTAGGTTATTCCTAAGTCGAAGTCTGTGATCAATTCAACCCAACATCTCTGCCTGAGATTCAAATCCGGTTGGGTGAAAATATACTTCAGACTTTGGTGATCAGTGAATATTTCGCAACGATTACCGAGGAGGTAATGTCGCCAGGTCTTAAGTGCATAGACTACGGCTGCAAGCTCTAGATCATGAGTAGGATAATTTTCCTCATGTGGGTGCAATTGCCGTGAAGCGTAAGCAATTACGTGTCGATCTTGCATAAGAATGCAACCTAGTCCTTGTCGCGAGGTGTCGCAGTAGATAGCAAAGTCCTTGGAGAAGTCTAGCGGTACCAGCACGGGAGCAGAGGTCAGGCGTCTTTTCAGTTCCTGAAAGCTGTGCTCACATTGTGGAGTCCATTCGAACTTCTTATCTTTCTTGAGAAGTTCGGTTAGAGGTTTAGCAACCTTGGAGAAGTTCTCGACAAAGCGACGAAAATAGCTCGCTAAGCCTAGAAAACTCCGAACTTGCTTGACCGATTCAGGCGGTGTCCAATTAAGGACGGCTTGAACTCGCTCAGGGTTAACAGCAATACCTTTACCAGATATTACATGACCCAGATAGGTCACTTCTGACAACCAGAATTCACATTTTGAAAATTTGGCATAAAGGCGATGCTCTCGAAGTTTCTTCAACACTAGCCTTAAATGTTCGGCATGTTCTTCCTCGTTCTTGGAGTAGATGAGTATATCATCGAGATAAACTACGACGAATTTATCCAAATACTCCATGAAGATTGAGTTCATTAACCGAGAAAAGGTGGCTGGAGCGTTGGTTAAACCGAAGGACATGACGGTGTACTCGTATTGGCCATAACGAGTAACAAAGGCCGTTTTAGGAATGTCCCCGTTTCTGATTTTGATTTGATGGTAGCCCAACCTCAAATCCATCTTGGAGAAGACTGAGGATCCAGTGAGCTGATCATACAGATCGTTGATCCTGGGAAGTGGATATTTGTTCTTGATTGTGACCAAATTGACAGGTCGGTAATCTACAACCATCCGGTCCGTACCATCCTTCTTCTTGACGAATAGGACGGGGCAAGCCCACGGAGATGAACTAGGGCGGATGAAACCCTTTTTCAAGGACTCATCGAGTTGTTTCTTAAGCTCGGCTAGTTCTAGTGGTGCCATCTTATAGGGTCTTCTAGCAATCGGAACGGTTCCTGGAATGAGATCTATTACGAACTCAACATCCCTGTCAGGTGGAACACCTGGCAATTCCTCTGGAAAGACATCCGGGAAGTCACAGACTACCGGCACGTCCTCAAGGTCTGGCAAGGGGCTGGCGTTAAGAGAATATAATTGTCGCTTGGCTATTCGGGTCAAGACATTGACTATCTTCCCCGAAGGATGGGTGAGTTGAACAGTCCTATAGAAGCAATCAATTTTGGCTTGATGAGCTGACATCCAGTCCATACCCAAAATGATATTAATATCTGAAGATTTAAGGGCTATCAAAGATGCGAGAAAACAAGTCTGTCGACTTGGATTTCATTTCCATGGCTTACTCTAGAGGTTTGCCATTTGGATCCCGGAGTTTGAATTACCATAGAGGTTGGCATATCACCGAATGCGACGTTATGCAAGCGAGCATAGTTTTCAGATATAAAAGAATGAGAGGCTCCTGTATCGAAAAGAACAGATGCCGGGTGGCAATTAACAAGAAGCGTACCGAGAACGACGTTGGGATCCTCTTGAGCTTCTTCGGCAGAGATACAGTTGACATGGCCACGTGAAGCGGTGACCGGCTTGGCGTGGAATATTTTTCCTGTCGGCTTGCCACGGCCAACAGCTTTAGCAGACTGGTTGGGGTTGGTCTAGGGAAACTCACGCATATAGTGACCAGATTCCCCACATCTGAAACAAGTCACGGAACTGGTACGTGGAGGAGCATTGTTGGTTGGACCCCCATAGGGCTTGGCCGGTGCAGACTGTTGAACAGGGCGAGGCGCCTGGAAAGATGGCCTCGGTGTGAACCTGGGTGGCAGGGCGGTGTTGGGCACCCACACGCGGCGCTTCTGAGGACCAGCACCGGATGAGGAACCCATGTCACGGCCATGCTTGCGTGTTGCGTCATAGTCAGTCTGACCAGTTTCAGCACTGATGGCTTTGTTGACAAGTTTCTGAAAAGATGTGCACTCATGCAGACGGAGGTCGCGGCGAAGCTCAGGACTAAGGCCCTTACGGAACCTTGCTTGCCTCTTGGCGTCAGTAGAAACTTCCTCAGTTGCATATCGGGCGAGATTACCAAACTCCCTGCTATAGGCATCCACAGAAAGTCGGCCTTGGGTGAAACTGCAAAATTCTTCACGTTTACGGTCCATGAGACCCTCCGGAATGTGATGTTCACGGAAAGCCTTGCTGAACTCAGCCCAAGTAGTGACATGGCCCGCTGGGCGCATAGCTCCATAATTCTCCCACCATAGACTGGCGGGGCCTTCAAGATGATATGCAGCAAAGGTGACCTTGTCAGCCTCCGCTACCAGCGCGGAACGCAGTTTGTGAGAGATACTGCGAAGCCAGTCATCAGCATCGAGAGGCTCGACGGAGTGGTGGAACGTGGGTGGATGCAATTTGATAAAATCACTGAGTGACACCACGTTAGCCCTCTGATGGTGTGCTGTATTCTGTTCAATACGCTCCAACAAACGGTTTGTCTCCCGCTTGTTTCTCTCAGCTTCCATCATAACCTCGGCTAGTGAAGGAGGATGAGGCAAATTTGCATCCCTGGCTTCACTGCCTTCGGCCTGCTCTTGGGAAGCAGGGTTAGCGCGCGTGTTGACCATCCTAGGTAAACAAGACAATGATTTAGTCAGGATGGTAAATTTCCGACATAGGATACATAATGTAAGGAATAACTCGGAATGCAAGATGATCATCCGTATGACATGGTAGATACAGAAACTGCTTCTTTTATTCCATCGTCATACACACCATACAGGGTTTAGTACAAGACCAAACAAAGTACTATTACGGTGACAAGAGGATTACATCTCATCGGAGGCATTCCAAGCTCTTATACATTATTTTTCTACATCTCCGGAAAGAGTACAAACTAGGTCATATCCCACGAGTCACGCAGGACGATAGACGACACGGCTAGTGCGAACTAGTGATACTACCGCTAACTCAGACCGATCCGTAGTAGTCCTCGTAGAAGTCGCCTCCATAGCCTGGAAGTTCAACATGATCATCTGGAAACAGACGGTCTCGCGGAGCTTGTGGACCATAGGGGCTAGGATGAGGCCTTGGACCAACAAACGGTGGCCTGCGGGGACCGCGAGGTGGGGTGATGCCTCCTACATCACGCCAAACCATCACGTCCGGCAGAGCAGATCTCACAGGATAGAGATCGCGCATATCTGAATATCCAGCTTGCACCGCCGGTGCGAACCGAGTCAAAGTGGCCCAGTGGTCAGCACGGGTATTGAAGAGCTCTAACCTCAAGGCCCGATTTTCACGGTCCTTATCCTCGAGCATCTCAGCAGTGGTGCGAGTCCGTGAATCCTCCTGAGTGGCATAGATAGCCTGGAGATATCCTTGTGCTCCCGGAAGTGATCCTGGCATATACCGGAAATCAGAGTCCCGAAATAAACCAGATCTGACTCGCATAATGGTCATCATAGAGTAGGCGGCGTCCTGCACAGCCATCTCAATAGTAACCCCGAGTCCATAGGAGCAGTGAAGAGGCTCGGTGGATCCAGGATAAGATGGAAATATCCTGACAGTGCAGAGATACTGGCTTTGATTAAAATCTCAGAATTGCTCTTCGACCGTGTACTCGGGATACCAGCGGTATCCAGCCTCAGTCATTACCCTGACCAACTTAGCAGTATGGCCGGGTACATCTAGACATCGAGTCAGGCGAACCACTTGATTGAGGTCGCGAGTGGCCATCTGAAAGCACAATCATAATGCAAAGGCATTAGAATTTATAGCAAAATTTCGGCAGCATAACAGCTGTAAATGCTCAAAAAGGATTTTGAGACATTTGACAAAGGATTTCGTACACACTCAACATCACCATATCAAAGTTCTGAACCCATTCTGGCAACATAATGTGGTAGTAGAACTGAACTAGGCTTGTAACCATCAAACTTATAACGTACTACTGATTAGTAACACGTGATCCTGACAGAGAGAATAGATCCTAATTCCTTAACCCCCGGTGGAAGAATGGACTGACTCAGATCAGAAAGTCATAAGGTATAAGGAGTAAAAAGAGCCTTACGTTCCAACCCACAAACAATTCCCCTACATATAACTAAAGAATTTCTAGACTCAACATCGACCAGTTTGGCTTGGAGAACCTACAGGCAGTCCGGCTCTGATGCCAACGCTGTCAGGACCCCGACTCGATGTCACATCGATCTAGCTGGTAACACCTCATATCACTTTGCGGCCTCACGCACGGTATCCCCACGGGTGTCGTCTTACCTTTCCCCGGGACCGTTTGCGCCTTTTGACTCACGTATATGATAGTGTCGCTAGCATCCATATGATAAGGAGCCCGGGCTGACATGACTAGTCGTAAACCCAAAGTGGCACAGACTTACAGGGACAGGCATCCATGACCCAGCTTCGAACGTGTCGGTCATCAGCAAGTGGGTCCGGGCTGTAGCACTGGGCTAGCAGGACTCCGGTACTCAAAGCGTGACATTTCCCCGAAGGGACAGACACAGGAACGAAGAAGGACACATGCCGGCCAGCCTAAGTGTTCCAGAGCAGTAGCAAGCTACCATGGCTCAGCGGTAACACTAGGAGACATTTCCCGGTAAGAGAGGCTACTAAAGATAAACAACTAGATAGTCAGATCCCACACATACCAAGCATTTCAATCATACACACAATATGCTCGATATGTGCAAATACAACGAAGCATCACAACATGACTCTATGACACAAGTACTTTATTTAAGGCTCAGTGAGCCATACATAACATACACACAAAGGTACGGGTCTCACGACCCAGCATACAAGTCATACAATCATACAAGCCGGCAGCGGAAGTAACTTGTCTGAGTACAGACAACTAGTAAAATAAAAGAGGCTTGGAAAGCCTCTGGCTATACTATGTGGTCCTTCACAAGCTCAGGGTCACCACCTGGGTCTTTAGCCTACTCGTTGATGTCAACGTCTACATAGAACCCATCAGAAGGGGTTGCAGCGTCTTCTGTAAAAATGTAGATTATAGCAACATGAGTACAAAGGTACTCAGCAAGACTTACATCAGATCCTACATACATGCATAGTATCAAGAAGGGTTGGTGGAGTTATTGCAGCAAGCCAGCTTTGACTCTTGGCTAGGCTATCCTACGATACTTCAACTTGAAATAGTTTTGCGCACACGAGTCCACTATTCACCACTTCAATACACTACCGAGGATCCACCTCCGTCCTCCTACGGAGGAGCCATCCTCGGCACTCACACTTATCTTGAGGCTTTTAGTAGTTTCCATTTACTTGTCTATGAACTGTATAGGCAACCAAGTAGTCCTTTACCGCGGATGCGGCTATTCGAATAGATCATGTTAACCCTGCAGGGGGTACTTCTTCATACACGCTCTCACCACTTACCGTCGTTTACACGACATGTACTCGGCAACCTTCAAGCGGAAGCCCAACGTGGGTGTCGGCCACGACCTACCTAATCACCTAAGCCTCCAGTCCAGGTTTATCGCCTATTCAGGTTCCATCCGCAGGGAGTCCGGCCGAGGTTTCCCATACGGCCCCGAACGATGTGAACAGGGTTCCCGAGATACCTAACGGGTATTCGGTACACCCGGCCACGTACCTACCGCATCACAGCCCACCCCTACGGTCAGCGCTGTCCACGGCCTCCAGTAGGCTACAAACACCAGAAACTACTTGCAACTCCTGGACGGAGAACTAAGGTGAATAAGAAGTCGAGAGGGTCCATTGGTTTCGGGCCCAATGCATGGTAGTAGCTGATTCTTAAATCACACATACAGATCTCAGTGCTTAAGGTCGGCTTCAATGAAACAACCCACCATGTACTCCTACATGGCCTCTCATCGATACCTTTACCAAATCGTGTTCACCACACCACTCTCATTACCGACATAATCATTTCACTCTAGCCCATCACCCAGATGAACCAGACCTGACACGACTCTAAGCATAGCAGGCATAGCAAGGTAGGAACAACACATACATATGGCTCAATCAACTCCTACACATGCTAGTGGGTTTCATCTAGTTACTGTGGCAATGACAGGTCATGCAGAGGAAATGGGTTCAACTACCGTAGCACACAGCAGTTTGAATCGCGTTGTCTTAATGCAGTAAAAGAGAGCAGGAGCGAGAACATGGGATTGTATCGATATGATCAAATGGTTGGTTGCTTGCCTGGTGGTTCGATGCACTGATATGGTTCTTCGTTAGGGTAATCACGGTACTCCTCGGAGGCAGAACCTGTCGCAAAGGACATCGATACACAAGCGTCACCAAACAATGTGCAACAATATGATGCATGCATGAAACATGGCAATATGAGTGTGTTGGGCTAATGCAACTAAAACCAGAAGGGTTTGAACAAATTTGAATCAAAGATTCAAATTTCAAACTCCAAACATGGCCTTTTAAAGTGCTTTTCCTTGTTCTGCTTAAAACATCAATTTAACTTGTTTGATCATGCATGAAAATAGTACAGATGGATAGATTGGATTTTTCTGATCATTTTTCATATATAATTTGTCCAATTTGGAGTTACAGAATAAAAGTTATGAATTTTTGAAGTTTAAATAATATTCTGGAATTTCCTGATTTAATTTAAATCCAGAAAATCAATTACTGCGTCAGCCTGACGTCAGTGTGACGTCAGTGGTCAACTGAACAG
>NC_057813.1:601034944-601065305 GCF_018294505.1 Triticum aestivum
GGGGAGGGGGTCTCGCCGGAGACGTACACCACTATCTATCTTAGGGTTCATGATGGGGGCGGTGGTCGCCGACGGTGGCGGGGCGGTGGCGCGGGGATCGCCGGAGAAAAAGCTCGGCATGGGGGGGCCTAGAGGGATGGCCGGGGCGGCGGTGGACCAGCGGTGGGGATGGTTTTTGGGGCTGGTGGGGTGGCGCACCGCCGGCCGCGGGCGGCGGGGGGCTGCTATTTGGCCGGTGGTGGCTGGCGGCTCAGTGGGGTGGAGGTTGAAGATGAACTGCAGGCCCTTGATTTCGTATCCAACAGCTGCAAAATCGACTGACCAGAGATGAAAAAGTCAGTCGACTGACGTGTAGCCTCACCTTGCTAGTGCGTTCAGTTTCGACAGCAAAATTCAGTTTCGACAGCAAAATTCAGTTTCAACAGTTAAGTTCAGTTTCGACAGTTAAGTTCAGTTTCACCAGTTAAGTTCAGAGATGAGCGGCTGATGTGTTTTACATCTAGCACTTTGTGGTTATGTATATTACGTCATGTATTGGAGATGCTATTAGAACTCCACTCAGGTTAACGTTGTTCGTTGTCTCTCTTGTCTTGCTTCAGCCTCGGCGCCGTACAACTCACCGGAGCTTCTCCAACAATGAAACCCTCCATCACAGCGGAGCAGTACCTCGGGCTCCATCTCCAGACGGCTAAGATCTTCTTCCCCTCCTCCGACAGCCAAGTTAGCCAAAGCATCCTCACCGGCCAACCCAATCACGCTGAGATCGACATGGCTTCACCAAAGAGGTTGTACACTTGTTGCATCTCTTTTTTACTCTACATGTTATATATATTGTCCACTGAGCACTCGTAGTAATAGGAAATACGATTATTTTATCCTACTATATGACAAGCAGTGAGGTACCAGGCAACTTAGCTATCCATGATGGACTCTCTTGAACGCTATCATTATTTATCCCTGCGTGTTTGAGATGTGCATTTGTCGATGGGCCTGGAAGTTGAGCTAGTATCGCAGTGGCCTGGGTCCAAAGTAATAGAAGTAGCACAAAAACATTTTTTTAGTGTAGGATTTTCCTTGCTCAAGCCTGCCTACTAGAATCGCCAGTGCTTGAAAGGAAAAGTGAATGAAAAACATAGGAATTGGAAAGTTAGCTATGGTAATACTTTTAATGAATTTGGTGCAAAGGAATGGAGTAAAGAAAAACTGTAGGATTTGTTCCTATAGTGTCTCCTTGAAAGAAAAACCGTAGGAATTCTAATTTCCACTTCTCCTCATTTTCATATTCCTATTCATCAAGCACAAGACTAAGAGATAGTAGCATAATAGCATTATAACCGTACATTTTCTTGTGGTTTGACTTAATCTCACCATGCTTTTTTGCATCCTGTGATCTTCCAATTGTTGTTAACCAAACACCCAGAGTGGTAGAAATCCTGTTTTTTAAATTCTTTGTTTTGCATGTGCATTCCTATCCTATTCCTGTCTATTTCCTATCCCTGCATTGTTAGAATCCTCAAATTCAAACAAGCCCTTAGTCAATTACTTCTGTTACAGATATGTGCCAAAGAAAACCTTGTGTGGTTTGTCCTGCTCCTGCGGCGTTGTGTTCCACCCCAGCTCAGCTGCTCCAACGACGGAAGGGTTCACCACAGTAGGGATCCGCTCTCCAAACTGTCTTTCGCCGCCTCAGATCTTCTTCCCCGCCGCCGGCAGCCACGACAACTACATTACGATCATCAACTGAGCAGATGACCTTGAGAACTACACGGGTCCGCAAGAGAAGTCGCACTCTTCTGTGTCTGCTTATGTTATGTGTCGCTTAATATGATGACATGCTACATTATCGTCGTGTTCACCTATTAGACTCCGAGTCAGGTCCAAACTGATGCTGAAACTTGAGTTTTTAAATGGTTGTGGGGTACATATTGGGGCGGCAATCAGTACTATCTATCTACTATCTGGTTAATCTCCGGTTTCTACTATGAGTTTCATGTTGGGTGCAAACAAACACTAAAGGAGCCATTATCTGTATTTTTTAACTAAAGCTATTATCTGTCTGCTATCATTGGTTTTGGGTCTACCCATAGTTTGCTACCATCACTCTGGAGTTGTGCATGCACTCCTTACTTAATCTCACTATGTTTTATTCCTATGCATGCCAGTTATTGTACACAATGGAACTAATCATGTAGAGCAAAAGAGACGAGCCTTGCATGGTAATAGAATTTCATGCAGACGTCGTTCCATGGTGGGTGCAAAGGCATCCCCCCTCCACCCATTTCGGATCGTAATCAAGAGGAAGATAACTGTTCTGAGGGGGATTCAGAAGGAGAAGACCACTCCTATTTACCCCATGAGGTCTTTGCTCCAACTTGGCATGCCGATGTTGATAATATCATGAATATGGTGCCTTGCATTGCTTACTGTATACATTAAAGATGTCATCTGCTTAGTTTAGACATGCTTTGTGTCAATGCCATATGTTTAGTTTCTTTATCGTATATGTGAATCATGCAATTCCATCTTGTCTAGCCAGGCATCATATATGTGAATTTTGCAATGCCACCCTGGTTAGCCAGTCATCTTATATGTGAATGATATCATGCCATCATTTTTTTATTACGTGTTAAATTTGTCAACAATTTTAGTACATTCAATTACTCTTCCTGTGCATCAGCCATTTGGCACGGTCATGGAAAAATATGGAGAGGAAACAAGGTCTTCGGAGCAGAAAAATGCTATCTGGCGAAGCGCATGTCTTGCTAGTTACCGATAGCTCCTCAGAGGAGGATTCAGAGACAGATGACCAGTCATATTTGCCCCCCCCCCCGAGGTGCATATGGTATCTTGGCAGGGTTATGTTACTCATATCGTGCGTATGGTATCTTGCATTGCTATGTCATTTGCTTAGTTTAGACATGCTTTGTGTGAATGCCACCTGTTTAGTGTCTAATTACCATATATGTGAATTATGCAATGCCATCTTGTTGCAAGACATTATATATGTGAATTATGCAATGTTATCTTGTTGCAAGGCACTATGTATGTGAGTTATGCTATGCCATGCTATTTAGGCAAGCGTCATATATGTGAATTATATCACGCCGTCCTTTTTTTTGTATTTCTCATTGCTTTTGTCGACAATGTTTGCATATTCAACTGCTCTTCCTGTGCATCAGCCATTTGAATTGGTGATGGAGAAATCTGGAGTGAAAACAAGGTCTTCAGAGCAAACAATGCTACCTGCTGAAGCAGACATCTTGCTGGTTACAGATAGCTCTTCAGAGGAGGATTCAGAGGCAGATTACCAGTCCTATTATCCCCCTGAGGTGCATGCTCAAACTTGGCAGGGTTATATTACTCATATAATGCATATGTTGTATTGCAATGCTTAGTTTTTACATCATATACACAATATTGAATGCCATCTCCTTAGTTGACACATCATATATGCGATTGCCCTCTGCTCACTTCCTTAGTATATAAATCATATATTTGAATTATGTCATGCCATGATGTTTACATAGACAGCATGTATCTGAATTATGGCATGCCAACCCATTTTATAAAGACATAATATAGTTATATCATCTCATCCCGTTTACATAGTCATCATATTTTAAATTATGTCATTCTATCCGTGAATTATATCATGCCATCATGTTTCCATCGACGGCATGTTTGTGATTTATGGCATGCCAACCACTTTAATAGACACATCGTATAGTTATATCATGTCATCCTGTTTACATAGTCATCATATTTTGAAGTATGTCATTCTATCCTGTTTAGTTAGCTATCATACATGTGAAATTGTGTCATGCTATCCTATTTAATTAGCCATCATATATGTGAAATGATGTCCTGCTATTCTGTTTGCTTAGACAACATAAATGTGAATTATTGCATGCCCTGTTTTCTTCCCTACTATCCATTGCACATGTCTATCTTACAATGTCTGTACATTCAATTACTTTTCTTGTTTATCAGCCATTTCAATTACTTCAGAAAAGATCGTGCTACCTGTCGATGCAGATAGAACCACGGTTGTACTTGCCCAAGAACCGGCCCCACCACACATAACCCACACACATGCAGATTGTACCCCTACCCTGTTGGACAGAGAACCAGCTACACCCCTTCTAATCCCAACCACAGAAGATAGACACCCAGTTCCCGTTGACACAGCATCGTCTCCACCACAGAGCACCCAAACACGAGCAGTTAGCAAGGCAACTGCCGTGCCCAAATCACGAGGACCACCACTCTGTACCCGAAGTCAATGCTTAAAGCAGAAGAAGAATTGTTCTCAGGTCAGGTTCTGTAGCTATGGTTCATACTACTTTGCTCTTGCATCATTGTATTTACTGATACCAACTAATTTCAAATTTGAAGGATGCAATTGAAACTCCAATGGCGCAACAGGTATGTTTTAAACCTGTTTCTTCAACGTGTTTGGCTGTTTGCTGTTGTAACTTGCTCTATGTTGATTTCAGTTTCAATTGAATAAACAGTTATGTTCTCATGCCATGCACACTACAAGTGTTGTTATTGCTGTGTAGTTTCCCACACTTATATTCTGTCTATGCTGCTTTGTCTTAAATAGATATGATTGAACTATATCTATGTTGATTTGGCAACATAAACTAGAATGATATAGACCATATAGTGACCATACTAGATATATGTTTGTTTCATGCTGTTATCCTGTCCACCGTACTACTGAACTGGTTTACCAAAATGAGTTTCATATACTACATTGTAAACCTGAGATGTGTTTGTTTGTTTCTCTTTTAGAACACGGATAAAATATTGGAGAAGAGTACCCTGTTATGCAATGGTAAGGGAAGTAATGCAGATAAGGTTCAAGATAGTGAGACATCCCTATTGGTCTCCAAGAAAGCTGATAAAAACTATATTGAAGACACTGAGACAACCCCAAAGTCCTGTCTTGATGTAGTGTTCGAGTTACTGGCTACCACTACTGGCACCAGCTCTTCGAACTCTTTCCCTGAATCAGTTCGGCTTCTTGAGTCTCATCTTCAAGTTGAAAGACATCGATCAGATGTTATGTGACAGGAAGCCGAAGGACTTAGGAAGTCCCTACATAATTCAGATGCATACTTTCTGGTGCAACAGCAAGCGCTGGAGGACTTAAGCACCAAACAAGAGAAAGTTAATAAGCTTGCTAAGCATATTGCCAGCATTATGGGTACCCAGGATATTGTTTCTTGCTCTCTTCTGAAGTGGTTTCAGTTCTGGACATGTTTTGCTGCGGCGCTTATATGCTGCCGTGTTCCCTATATTTGTACTAGTGGTGAACTTTGATGCCCAGTGGATGTAATATGTGTAATAGTCGTGATAGCCTAGTGTAAGTTGCTTGCTTATTTATTTCCTTGTGGTCTTGTTTATTTGTTTGCTTGTAGTCAGTGCAGTTCTTTTTCTGCGGTTTGCTAGTGGCTGCAATCACCTACTTTTTAAAACTAGGCCATAATAACCATGGGCTAATATTTACTATAGTGACACTGCACCTCCTACGGGCCTAAGAAACAGTGGGCCTTCTACGTGCCGTATAAGCAGTGGGCCTTCTACGTGCCGTATAAGCAGTGGGCCTTCTACGTGCCGTATAAGCAGTGGGCCTTCTACGGGCCGTAGAAGCAGTGGGCCTTCTACGGGCCGTAGAAACAGTGGGCCTTCTACGGGCCGTAGAAACAATGGGCCTTCTACGGGTCGTATCATCAATGGGCCTTATACGGGCCGTATGATCGATTGGCCAAACATGGGCCAAACAGACTGCATTCAGGCCGTAAACGGGCTAGAGTTGGAATCATCCATTCATGGGCCGACCATAACGGGCCATCGTTAATAGGTCGTATTTGATGACGCTATTGGCCCAACGTATTAACAGACCACAAATGGGTCGACTGTAACCACGGGCCGAATTTGGCCCACAAGCAAAAAATGACAGTAACGAGCCGTAAGTAAACGAATGCTGGAAATGAGCCCAAGAATAAATGGGCTCTGGGAAGGCCGAAAGATAACATGGGCTAGAAACGGCCCACCGGAATAACGGGGCATTAATGGGTATAAAGTGATACACTATTCTTTACGGGCCAGTTTCACCACGGGCCGTTAATGGGTGTAAAGTGATACACTGTTCATTACAGGCCAGTTTCACCACGGGCCGTTAATAGACCAAGAGTTACATAGGGCCTCATATGGGCCAAAAGACGTCATGGGCCATACATGGGCCAGAAGTGAAAATGGGCTGGAATCATATTGGATGGCTCAGATGACGCTACTGGGCCTAATTCGAAAAGGGCGTAACGGGCCTTGGGTTAGCGGGCTGTAAATGGGCTATATGCGAACATGCCGTTAACAGGCTTTCCATAGGCCGGCCCGCTACCTTTTGACCAAGTCAAACGGGCCACCCTTTTCACAGGAATGGGCCTCTGTTGGGTCGTGCCACGTGTGGACGTATCATATGCGCCTTCTGTCCAATGAGTGGATGGCATTTGTCCCAGCGGTGAGCCGACACGTGTTTCCTCCAGCCAATGATGATTTTACACATGGAAAATCCCCATTGGTCGGGGCTGTTAATGGGTTATCGGATCCAAAACCTGACCCGATAGCTTAACGGTGTTCCGTTACGGTGGATGCCACATGTCTGTCACCCTTGACGAAAGCACTTCTGTGACGCGTGATTTATAGTCATGGAAGTGGACACTTCCGTGATGATAATTTTGGTAATGTCATCGAACACTTCTACGACAGCACAGGTATGACAATCTTGATTCTGTCATAAATTTGTCATGGATGTACATGCATGACAGAAAACGCGACCTACTGTGACAAACACGTATCATCACAGAAGTGTATTTTTTTGTAGTACTGTTGGGTTTCAGTATTACAAAGCAAAGCATCGAGGCTAACTAAGACAAGGTCAAGGTTGTCACGACGCTTTCCAAGCCGACCAACATCAACGACTTCCAGCGAGTGGCAGGTCTTATCGCAGCTTTGAGCCGATTTATAAGCCGACTTTGGGAGAAAGCGATTCCTCTATATCAGTTGATGAAGAAGACATACAATTTCATATGGAATGATGCCGCAAACAAAGCCTTCGAGTCTCTCAAGCAACAATTACCTTCAGCAGCAATCCTTGCTGCTCCTCATGACAAAGAGCATATGCTCATGTACATCGCTGCCAATAATAAAGCGGTGAGTGTGGCAGTTGTCGTGGAGTGAAAGGAGCAGGGGAAATAATATACAATTGAGAGGCTAGTTTACTATGTTAGCGAAGTCCTGACCGAGTGAAAATAGCGGTATCCACATAGGCAGAAGCTGGTGTTCGGTGTCTTCCTGGCTAGTCGCAAATTAAAGCATTATTTCCAGGAACACCCTATTACTATGGTCAGCTCAACCCCTTTGCGGGATATCATTCAAAACAGGGAGGCCAAGGACGTGTTGCCAAGTGGGAAATTGAGCTTGGTCCACATCATCTGAAGTACGTGCCTCAGACAGCTATCAAATCTCAAGCCTTGGTGGATTTCATCAATGATTGGACTGGATTACAAGTTCCCGAGGAGAAGCTAGACAATACATTTCGTGCCTTACCAGACTGGACAGTCCCATATCTAGCTTATCTCATCCGTGGCAAGCTCCCTGAAGAGGAAATCATCGCTCAACGGGTTATCCAGACATTCAAGTCCATGACTGTTGGGGATATAACTACTGAGTATAAACCGCCCAGGAGGTGTCGGGTTATGCTCATCCGTATTGAAGCCCATGAAGACAAGGAATATGGCGCTTTACTATTGAAGCTTAGAGGCCTAGGGCCCAAGGGCGGATTAGGGCCCATAGTCATAAACCACCATGAGATGTGTAACTTGTGTTGTAAGTTAGGGAAAGGTAGAAACCGAGCCGGACATGTGTATGAGCCGGCCTCGGTATTCTGTAAACCGCCGGGCGTCAACCTGTGTATATAAAGGGACGACCCGGCGGCGGTTCAGGGACAAGAAACTGAAGGAAATATGCCCTAGATGCAATAATAAAATTATGGTTTATTTACTTATTTCGTGATAAATGTTTATTATTCATGCTAGAATTGTATTAACCGAAAACATAATACATATGTGAATACATAGACAAACATAGTGTCACTAGTATGCCTCTACTTGACTAGATCATTAATCAAAGATGGTTAAGTTTCCTAACCATATACATGAGTTGTCATTTGATTAACAGTATCACATCATTAGGAGAATGATGTGATTGACTTGACCCATTCCGTTGGCTTAGCACTTGATCGTTTAGTATGTTGCTATTGCTTTCTTCATGACTTATATATGTTCCTATAACTATGAGATTATGCAACTCCCGTTTACTGAAGGAACACTTTGTGTGCTACCAAACGTCACAACGTAACTGGGTGATTATAAAGGTTGTCTACAGGTGTCTCCAAAGGTACTTGTTGGGTTGGCGTATTTCGAGGTTAGGATTTGTCACTCTGATTGTCGGAGAGGTATCTCTGGCCCTACTCGGTAATGCACATCACTATATGCCTTGCAAGCATTGTAACTAATGAGTTAGTTACAGGATGATGTATTACGGAATCAGTAAAGAGACTTTCCGATAATGAGATTGAACTAGGTATTGAGATACCGACGATCCAATCTCACGCAAGTTACATACCGATGACAAAGGGAACAACGTATGTTGTTATGCGGTTTTACCGATAAAGATCTTCATAGAATATGTGGGAGACAATATGAGCATCCTGGTTGCGCTATTGGTTATTGACCGGAGACGTGTCTCGGTCATGTCTACATAGTTCTCAAACCCGTAGGGTCCGCACGCTTAAAGTTCGATGACGGTTATATTATAAGTTACGTGTTTTGATGTACCGAAGGTAGTTCGGAGTCCCGGATGAGATCGGGGACATGACGAGGAGTGTCGAAATGGTCGAGACGTAAATATCGATATATTGGATGACTATACTCGGACATCGTAAAGGTTCCGAGGGATTCGGGTATTTATTGGAGTACCGAAGAGTTACGGGAATTCGCCGGGGAGTATATGGGCCTTATTGGGCCATACGGGAATAGAGGAGAGAGGCCAAAAAAGAAGGAGGCGCACACCCCCCCCCCTCTGGTCCGAATTGGGCAAGGGGTGTAGCCCCCTTTTCCTTCTTCTTCTCCCCCTCTTTCCTTCTCTCCTACTCCAACAAGGGAAGGAGGAGTCCTACTCCCGGTGGGAGTATGACTCCCCCCTTGGCGTGCCCTCCTCCTAGGCCGGCCGCCTCCCCCCTTGCTCATTTATATACGGGGGTAGGGGGCACCCCATAGACACAACAATTGATCCCTTGGATCTTTTAGCCATGTGTGGTGCCCCCCTCCACGATAATCCAACTCAGTAATGTTGCAGCAGTGCTTAGGCGAAGCCCTGCATCAGTAGAACATCATTATCGTCACCACGCCATCGTGCTGACGGAACTCTCCCTCAAAGCTCGGCTGGATCGGAGTTCGACGAACGTCATCGAGTTGAACGTGTGCAGAACTCAGAGGTGTCGTGCATTCGATACTTGATCGGTCGGATCGTGAAGACGTACGACTACATCAACCGCGTTGTGCTAATGCTTCCGCTTTGGGTCTACGAGGGTGCGTGGACACACTCTCCCCTCTCATTGCTATGCATCACCATGATCTTGCATGTGCGTAGGAAATTTTTTGAAATTACTATGTTGCCCAACAGTGGCATCCGAGCCAGGTTTTATGCGTAGATCTTATATGCACGAGTAGAACACAAGTGAGTTGTGGGCGATACAAGTCATACTGCTTACCAGCATGTCATACTTTGGTTCGGCGGTATTGTTGGATGAAGCAGCCCGGACCGACATTACGCGTACGCTTACACGAGACTGGTTCTACTCTCGTGCTTTGCACACAGGTGGCTGGCGGGTGTCAGTTTCTCCAAATTTACTTGAACCTAGTGTGGCTACGCCTGGTCCTTGAGAAGGTTAAAACATCACTAACTTGACGAACTATCGTTGTGGTTTTAATGCGTAGGTAAGAACGGTTCTTGCTCAGCCCATAGCAGCCACGTAAAACTTGCAACAACAAAGTAGAGGACATCTAACTTGTTTTTGCAGGGCATGTTGTGATGTGATATGGTTAAGACATGATGCTATATTTTATTGTATGAGATGATCATGTTTTGTAACTGACTTATCGGCAACTGGCAGGAGCCATATGGTTGTCGCTTTATTGTATGCAATGCAATCGCCCTGTAATTGCTTTACTTTATCACTAAGCGTTAGCGATAGTCGTAGAAGCAATAGTTGGTGAGACGACAACGATGCTACGATGGAGATGAAAGTGTCACGCCGGTGACGATGGTGATCATGACGGTGCTTCGGAGATGGAGATCACAAGCACAAGATGATGATGGCCATATCATATCACTTATATTGATTGCATGTGATGTTTATCTTTTATGCATCTTATATTGCTTTGATTGATGGTAGCATTATAAGATGATCTCTCACTAAATTTCAAGATAAAAGTGTTCTCCCTGAGTATGCACCGTTGCCAAAGTTCGTCGTGCCCAGACACCACATGATGATCGGGTGTGATAAGCTCTACGTCCATCTACAGCGGGTGCAAGCCAGTTTTGCATACGCAGAATACTTAGGTTAAACTTGACGAGCCTAGCATATGCAGATATGGCCTCGGAACACTCAGACCAAAAGGTCAAGCGTGAATCATATAGTAGATATGATCAACATAGTGATGTTCACCATTGAAAACTAGTCCATTTCACGTGATAATCGATTATGGTTTAGTTGATTTGGATCATGCAATCACTTAGATGATTAGAGAGATGTCTATCTAAGTGGGAGTTCTTAAGTAATATGATTAATTGAACTTAAATTTATCATGAACTTAGTCCTGGTAGTATTTTTCAAATTATGTTTTAGATCAATAGCCCGCATTGTTTCTTTCATATGTTTATTTTGATATGTTCCTAGAAAAAACTGTGTTGAAAGATGTTAGTAGCAATGATGCGGATTGGATCCGTGATCTGAGGATTGTCCTCATTTCTGCACAGAAGAACTATGTCCTTGATGCACCGCTAAGTGACAGACCTATTGCAGGAGCAGATGCAGACGTTATGAACGTTTGGCTAGCTGAATATGATGACTACTTGATATTTTAGTGCACCATGCTTAAACGGCTTAGAATCGGGACTTCAAAGACGTTTTGAACGTCATGGGCCATATGAGATGTTCCAGGAGTTGAAGTTAATATTTCAAGCAAATACCCGAGTTGAGAGATATGAAGTCTCCAACAAGTTCTATAGCTAAAAGATGGAGGAGAATTGCTCAACTAGTGAGCATGTGCTTAGATTGTCTGGGTACTACAATCGCTTCAATCAAGTGGGAGTTAATCTTCCACATAAGATAGTGATTAACAGAGTTCTCTAGTCACCATCACCAAGTTAGTAGAACTTCGTGATGAACTATAGTATGCAAAGGATGACGAAAACGATTCCCGAGCTCTTCGCGATGTTGAAATCAACGAAGGTAGAAATCAAGAAAGAGCATCAAGTGTTGATGATTGACAATACCACTAGTTTCAAGAAATGGGCAACGGGAAAGAAAGGGAACTTAAAGTAGAATGACAAGCAAGTTGTCACTCCCGCGAAGATGCCCAAAGCTGGACCAAAGCCTCAAACTGAGTGCGTACACTTCAAACTAAATGGTCACTGGAAACGGAAATGCCCTGAATATTGGTTAGATAAGAAGGATGGCAAAGTGAACAAGAGTATATTTGATATACAGGTTATTGACATGTGCCTTACTAGTGTTTATAGTAGCCCCTGAGTATTTGATACTTGTTCGGTTGCTAAGATTAGCAACTCGAAACAGGAGTTACATAATAAATAGAGACTAGTTGAGGGGAAGTGACGATGAGTATTGGAAGTAGTTCCAAGATTGATATGATCATCATCACACACTCCCTATACTTTTGGGATTAGTCTTAAACCTAAATAAATGTTATTTGGCACTTGCGTTGAGCATGAATATGATTTGATCATGTTTATTGCAATACGATTATTCATTTAAACTCAGAGAATAATTGTTGTTCTGTTTACATGAATAAAACCTTCAATGGTCATACACCCAAAGAAAATAGTTTATGGGATCTCGATCATAGTGATACACATATTCATAATATTGATGCCAAAAGATGCAAAGTTAATAATGATAGTGCAACTTATTTGTGGCACTGCCATTTGGGTCATATCGGTGTAAAGCGCATGAAGAAACTCCATAAAGATGGATTTTCGGAATCACTTGGTTATGAATCATTTGATGCTTGCGAAATGTGCCTTTTGGGCAAGATGACTAAAACTCCGTTATCCAGAACAATGGAACGAGCTACTGACTTGTTGGATATAATACATACTGATGTATGCAGACCAATGAGTATTAAGGCTCGTGGCGGGTATCGTTATTTTCTGACCTTCACAAATGATTTGAGCAGATATGGGTATATCTACTTGATGAAACATAAGTCTGAATAGTTGAAAGGTTCAAATAATTTCAGAGTGAAGTGGAAAATCATCATAACAAGAAAATAAAGTTTCTGCGATCTGATTGTGGAGATGAATATTTGAGTTACGAGTTTGGCCTTCAGTAAAAATAATGTGGAATAGTTTCACAAACTCATGCCACCTGGAACACCACAGTGTAACGGTGTGTCCGAGTGTCATAACCGCACTTTATTTGATATGGTGCAATCAATGATGTCTCTTACCGATTTACCAATATCGTTTTGGGGTTATGCATTAGAGATAGATGCATTCACGTTAAATAGGGCACCATCTAAATCCGTTGAGATGACACTATATGTGGTTTAGCGATAAACCTAAGATGTCGTTTCTTAAAGTTTGGAGTTGCGATGCTTATGTGAAAAAATTTCAACCTGATAAGCTCGAACCCAAATCGGAGAAATGTGTCTTCATAGGATACCCAAAGGAAACTGTTGGGTACACCTTCTATCACATATCCGAAGGCAAGACATTCATTGCCAAGAATGGATCCTTTCTAGAGAAGATGTTTCTCTCGAAAGAAGTGAGTGGGAGAAAAGTAGAACTTGATGAGGTAATAGTACCTTCTCCCGAATTGGAAAATAGTTCATCACTGAAATCAGTTCCAGTGATTCCTACACCAATTAGTGAGGAAGCTAATGATGATGATCATGAAACTTCAGATCAAGTTACTACAGAACCTCGTAGGTCTTCCAGAGTACGGTCCGCACTAGAGTGGTATGGTAATCCTGTTCTGAAAGTCATGTTACTAGACCATGATAAACCTACGAACTATGAGGAAGCGATGATGAGCCCAGATTCCGTGAAATGGCTGGAGGCCATGAAATCTGAGATAGGATCCATGTATGAGAACAAAGTGTGGACTTTGGTGGACTTGCCCGATGATCGGCAAGCCACAAAAAATAAATGGATCTTCAAGAGGAAGATGGACGTTGATAGTAGTGTTACTATCTACAAAGCTCGACTTGTCGCAAAAACATTTTCGACAAGTACAAGGTGTTGACTACAATGAGATTTTCTCAACTATAGCGATGCTTAAGTCTATCCGAATCATGTTAGCAATTGCCACATTTTATGAAATCTAGCAAATGGATGTCAAAACTGCATTCCCTAATGGTTTTCTCAAAGAAGAGTTGTATATGATGCAACCAGAAGGATTTGTCAATCCTAAAGGTGCTAACAAAATGTGCAAGCTCCAGCGATCCATCTATGGACTGGTGCAAGCATCTCGAAGTTTGAATATACGCTTTGATAAGTTGATCAAAGCATATAGTTTTATACAGACTTGAAGTGAAACCTGTATTTACAATAAAGTAAGTGGGAGCACTATAGCCTTTCTGATAAGTATATGTGAGTGACATATTATTGATCAGAAATGATGTAGAATTTTTCTGGAAAGCATAAAGAAGTTTTTGAAAGGAGTTCTTTAAAAGAAAGACCTTAGTAAAGCTACTTACATATTGAGCATCAAGATCTATTGAGATAGATCAAGACGCTTGATAAGATTTTCAATGAGTACATACCTTGACAAGATTTTGAAGTAGTTCAAAATGGAACAGTCAAAGAAAGAGTTCTTGCCTGTGTTGCAAAGGTATGAAATTGAGTAAGAATCAAATCTCGACCATGACAAAAAATAGAAAGAGAATGAAAGTCATTCCCTATGTCTCAGTCATAGGTTCTATAAAAGTATGCCATGCTATGGACCAGACCTACTGTATACTATGCCCTGGTTTGGCAAGGGAGTACAATGGTGATCTAGGAGTAGATCACTGGACATTGGTCAAAATTATCCTTAGTGAAATAAGGATATGTTTCTCGATTATGGAGGTGACAAGAGGTTCGTCATAAAGGGTTACATCGATGCAAGATTTGACACTGATCGACTCTAAGTCTCAATATGGATACATATTGAAAGTGGGAGCAATTAGCTAGAGTAGCTCCGTACAGAGCATTGTAGACATAGAATATTTTTGCAAAATACATACGGCTCTGAATGTGACAGACCCGTTGACTAAACTTCTCTCACGAGCAAAACATGATCACACCTTCGTACTCTTTGGGTGTTAATCACATAGCAATGTGAACTAGATTATTGACTCTAGTAAACCCTTTGGGTGTTGGTCACATGACGATGTGAACTATGGGTGTTAATCATATACAGATATGAATATTGGTGTTAAATCACATGGCGATGTGAACTAGATTATTGACTCTAGTGCAAGTGGGAGACTGAAAGAAATATGCTCTAGAGGCAATAATAAAGTTATTATTTATTTCCTTCTTTCATGATAAATGTTTATTTTTCATGTGTGAATACATAGACAAACGTAGTGTCACTAGTATGCCTCTACTTGACTAGCTCGTTAATCATAGATGGTTAAGGTTCCTAACCATAGACATGAGTTGTCATTTAATTAATGGGATCACATCATTAGGAGAATAATTTGATTGACTTGACCCATTCTGTTAGCTTAGCACTTGATCGTTTAGTATGTTGCTATTGCTTTCTTAATGACTTATACATGTTCCTATAACTATGAGATTATGCAACTCCCGTTTACCCGAGGAACACTTTGTGTGCTACCAAACGTCACAACATAACTGGGTGATTATAAAGGTGCTCTACAGGTGTCTCCGAAGGTACTTGTTGGGTTGGCGTATTTCGAGATTAGGATTTGTCACTCCGATTGTCGGAGAGGTATCTCTGGGCCCACTCGGTAATGCACATCACTATAAGCCTTGCAAGCATTGTAACTAATGAGTTAGTTACAGGATGATGTATTACAGAACGAGTAAAGAGACTTGCCGGTAACGAGATTGAACTAGGTATTGAGATACCAACGATCGAATCTCAGGCAAGTAACATACCGATGACAAAGGGAACAACGTATGTTGTTATGCGGTTTGATCAATAAAGATCTTCGTAGAATATGTGGGAGCCAATATGAGCATCCAGGTTCCGCTATTGGTTATTGACCGGAGACGTGTCTCGGTCATGTCTACATAGTTCTCGAACCCGTGGGGTCCGCACGCTTAAAGTTCAATGATGGTTATATTATGAGTTATGTGTTTTGATGTACTGAAGGTAGTTCTGAGTCCCGGATGAGACCAGGGACATGACGAGGAGTCTCTAAACGGTCGGGGCGTAAAGATCAATATATTGGACGACCATATTCGGACATCAGAAAGGTTCTATGTGATTCGGGTCTTTATCGGAGTACCGGAGAGTTACGGGAATTCGTCGGGGAGTATATGGGCCTTATTGGGCCATATGGGAATAGAGGAGAGAGGCCAAAAGGAAGGAGGCGCCCCCCTGGTCCGAATTGGACAAGGGGTGCAGCCCCCTTTTCCTTCTTCCTCTCCCCCTCTTTCCTTCTCTCCTACTCCAACACGGGAAGGAGGAGTCCTACTCCCGGTGGGAGTAGGACTCCCCCCTTAGCGCGCCCTCCTCCTAGGCCGGCCGCCTCCCCCCTTGCTCCTTTATATACTGGGGAAGGGGGCACCCCATAGACACAACAATTGATCCCTTGGATCTTTTAGCCGTGTGGGGTGCCCCCTCCATGATAATCCACCTCGATAATATTGTAGATGTACTTAGGCGAAGCCCTGTGTCTGTAGAACATCATCATCGTTACCACGCCGTCGTGCTGACGGAACTCTCCCTCAAAGCTCGGCTGGATCGGAGTTCGAGGGACGTCATCGAGTTGAACGTGTGCAGAACTCGGAGTTGTCGTGCATTCGGTACTTGATCGGTCGGATAGTGAAGACGTACGACTACATAAACCGCGTTGTGCTAACGCTTCCGCTTTCGGTCTACGAGGGTACGTGGACACACTCTGCCCTCTCGTTGCTATGCATCACAATGATCTTGCGTGTGCGTAGGAATTTTTTTGAAATTACTACGTTCCCCAACAGAAACAACAACTTGAGGGATAGGTAAAGCAGATTCGCTCCCTGCTCGTCGAGACCCCATCAATTCCTCCACAACTGGATCGTAGGCTTTTGCCTTCACCGCAAGGGGCCGAACCAGTATAAAGTCCTCGTGTCCTTTGTCCGGTTTAACCCCTTTAAGCTAATCTCGTTCTTATGGCTCCACGACTAAGTCCTCTCGCTAGGACATCTGACGTGTTAATTCCACGACAGTTGGTGCCTACCGTGGGGCTATCGCATGATGGTTTCGAGTTCTTGAAGGGAAACTTTGAAGGACTCAAGGGGTAAGCGGTTGGCCAGATGACCAAGAGTTGTCGCGGCAAGCTCTACATCGACGATGCAGGCTGGGGCACCAAGGCCGGCTCAATTGAGTACGGGTACCGGATCCCCTTTGGTGGAATTCACGTTTTCATCGGCAAGATCGGCGAACCGAGCCCTGAGCCGGACATCTCCACTAACCTCGTCGAGATGGCTCAGCATGCGAGTCCTGCCCGGGTTCAGCCTGCCATGAAGCGTGCATTCGTAGGATTCATCCATGGTGCGGAATCTGAACCAGTGTCCGACGGTGAGACAGTCGTCTACTTAGATGGCGAGTCATCTACTGGCGAAACCGAGTCGCTGTACCAATTGCAGGACGGCCAGATCGGGGGCTATTACGATGGCGACAGTATTCTGGACCCCTTTGAACCGCCAAACCGGGTTGCAATCCTCATGGCCAGTACGCAGCCCGCATTGCAATCTTCAACTGCAGCCACAATGACTTCCGGATCGGCAACCGGGGAAGGAGGCCCTGCGCGCCGACCGGCTTAAGTTTTGTCCGGTTTATTGGATGCCTGGACGACATTGTTGACCACAGCAGTCACCCCGGAGACTCAACATCAGCATAACGTGGAGGTTACAAAGCTGCGAGATCAGATAACTCTGGCCAAGGAGCACTTGGCGGCTGAGGAAACCAGGATGGCTGAAGAACGGGCCGCTTTAGATGCCCAGTCGTAGCAGATCCAGGCACAAAATTATCGGCTCATGCTAGATCAGAACGCTTCAAACGAAGTGCTGAGGAGGAGGCACCGGTCTCGTATGCCACCGGTTTATGAAGGAATGAATCTCTTCAATACGCCAGGAGCGGGACCAAGTGATCCGGCAACAGTAAACCGGACTGAGGCACCTGGGACGGGAGCGCCGGGTCAGCCACGGCTGACGGACCCGCCTCGACGAATAGATAACCCGCCGCAATACATGCCGACGCCGCCGGGTCACTTCTCTAGCCCTTTGGATAACATGATTGTTGCGGCGTCTTGTTTGGCAGCTATTCCGATGGAGGGCGAGTCACTGGCGGCGGTTGAAACACGACGGGCCAGGGATCTTCTTCAAACAGCTATGGTGCAGCAGGAGGCTTATTCATATAGCCGAGACAGGATACACTCAACCCCTCGTCCCAGCAAGAGTTACAGTAGGCACATTGATGAACCGGCTGTGTCCAGCTGTGCGTGGAATCGTGATGCCCCTTGAGGGCCTAATCTGGTGCGCGATGGTATGAATGCTCAGGATGTGGTGAACAATGGTAGAGCACGTCAGGAGGCAGAGTTAGCAGCGCAGTTGGCGGCACAGTACCCGAATCATCAACCCGCTCCGGTTCAACCGACAGCATCAGTTGAACGAGGACTGGCTTTCAGCTCTTGGGGGTACCGTGTCTCACCACAGTTCTATGTAATGTGTGGTTACCCAAGGATTTCAAGGGCCCATGTAAGGTGCCTAATTACACTGTCGATTTACCCCTCGAGTCATGGGTTGAGAGTTATGAGATGGCGATGGAGATGCTGGATGTGGATGAAGCGGCATGTGCAAAGTACTTCACCATGATGTTGGATGGAACGGCCCACACTTGGTTAAAAAGTCTGCCCATTAATTCAATCAGTTCATGGGACGAGTTGAAGGCCCGGTTTAAACCAAACTTCAAATACACATGCAAGCAACCCATGTCAATTGTGGATCTGGCAGCCTGTGTCCAAGGAGAAGGCGATTCAACAACTCATTGGGTGCGCCGGGTTTCGGAAATTCTGCATTCATCGGACCGCATCAATGCTGATTTGGCAATCATAACATTGGAGGGCAATTGCCGGTTTAAACCGTTGATGTTGAAGTTGGGACGACTCAAGCGTCACCGTAATGACATGGGAACGCTTATGGTAGCTTTGGTTAAGTATGCCGATTCTGATAATTCCAAGGATCCTGAGTCTGATGACGAGGAGCCAGAGAAAGGAAAGAAGAACGTCGGCGCAAAAGGACAGCGGCATAACCAGGCGAGTCATGGGAATAACGGTAAGCGCAAGGCAGATAATAATTCTGGCTTTGTGGCTACCACCAATGTGCAGGGTAGTAATCAGCGCCGCAAGGGTAAACCTCCCCCACGAGGCGGAGGATCAGGTATGAATCTAGAGCGTCTGTTGAACCAGCCTTGTCTCATGCACGGGACGCAAGATAAACTGGCTACGCACCTATGGAAGGATTGCTTCATTATGAGAGAATTCAAAAATTCAGATCTCTTTTGGTATGATCATGGACCGTCTGGCGGTTCAGGACCCGGGTTTCATGGGCCGGGTTATGGTGGAGGTAACTTCGGTTCTGGTTTTCAGGATAACCTAGGTGGACAGGGCAATCAAGGCAATTAGGGCAACCAAGGTGGTTATAATCAACAGGGGAATCAACAGCAGCAGCAGTCAGGTTATCAGAGTAACCCACAGCAGTTAAATGGTGGACAGTATCATGTTTTCACTACTAGTCTATGCAAACGCGATCAGAAACCCCAAAAGAGGGTAGTGAACTCCGTTGAACCGGCGGTGCCCCGTTATCTGTGCTGGTCTGAGCAGCCTATTGTGTGGAGTCAAGAAGATCATCCGCCCCGAGTTGATAATCCGGGTCATCTGGCGTAAGTGGTCGCACCATGGGTTGGAGGTTATAAGTTCACCAAAATGCTCATGGATGGAGGGAGGAGTATCAACATCTTGTATTATGAAACCTTCCGGCGTATGGGGTTAACGGATAAGAATCTTAAACCGTCGAACACCATTTTTCATGGTGTGGTACCTGGTAAATCGGCCTACCCGGTCGGTAAGATAGCTCTGGAGGTGGTTTTTGGAGATGATCATGATTCAAGGTCCGAGACATTGACCATTGAAGTGGTCAAAATCAGAAGTACGTATCATGCCCTGTTTGGACGGCCGATTTATGCTAAGTTCATGGCAAGGCCATGTTATGTTTATCTGCAGCTCAAGATGCCGGGTCATAAGGGCACCATCACAGTTCATGGCAGCCGCAAGATTGCTTTGGAGTGCGAGGAAGGTGAGGCGGCTTATGCTGAGTCAGTTTGTGCAACAGAGGAGTTAAAATTCTATAAAGACAATGTTAATCCGGCGGATATGACTTCTCTGGAAAAAAACACTACAGAGCATGATCCAACTTTGAAGTTTAAATCGGCTGATGTGACCAAGTTGGTTGATTTTGTTCCTGGCGATTCACCGCAGTTTAGCATCAGTGTTAACTTGGATCCAAAATAGGAAAGCGCGATCATCGAGTTCATCCATGAGAATCGGGACATCTTTGCATGGAAACCTTCTGACATGCCAGGTGTGCCGAGGGAACTCGCTGAGCACACTCTCAATATTGATCCCAAGTTTAAACCGGTCAAGGAGTTTCTTCGCCGCTTTAATGAAGAGTGACGCAAGGCCATTGGTGAAGAGGTATCCCGGCTATTGGCAGCAGGGTTTATTGTGGAGGTCTTTCACCCTGAGTGGTTGGCTAACCAGGTGCTGGTACTTAAGAAGAACGGCACTTGACGTATGTGTGTGGACTACACGGATTTAAACAAGGCTTGCCCAGCTGATCCCTTTGCCCTCCCTCGTATTGATCAAATCATTGATGCTACGGCGGGTGGTGCGCGTTCGAGTTTTCAAGATGCTTATTCGGGTTACCATCAGATCAA
Source organism: Triticum aestivum (assembly GCF_018294505.1). Taxonomy (NCBI): domain Eukaryota; kingdom Viridiplantae; phylum Streptophyta; class Magnoliopsida; order Poales; family Poaceae; genus Triticum; species Triticum aestivum. The sequence goes on from NC_057813.1 coordinate 601,055,466, forward strand.
AATGGCGGTTAAGGACCAGGAGAAGACGGCTTTTATAACTCCTTTGGAGCCTTCTACTATGTATCTATGCCTTTTGGGCTCAAGAGTGCTCAGGCGACTTATCAACGGTGTGTGCAGAATTGCCTTCATAATCAGATTGAGCGCAATGTTCATGCTTATGTGGATGATATCATGGTGAAATCCAGGAAAGTAGAGACACTCATAGCTGACTTGCGGGAAACTTTTGATAATCTGAGGGTTTATAAGATGATGCTTAATCTGGCGAAGTGTGTTTTTGGTGTGCCACCTGGCAAGCTCTTGGATTTTCTGGTGTCTAACAGGGGCATTGAAGCTAATCCGAAGAAGATCAAGGCTATTATGTCCCTGGCTGAACCGGCGTGTATCAATGATGTTCAACGGCTGGCGGGTTGTATTGCAGCACTCAGCCAGTTTATCAGCCGGTTGGGGGAGAAGGCGATTCCGCTTTATCAGATGATGAAGACAAACAGCTTTGTCTGGAGTGATGCTGCTAATGCGGTGTTCGAGGATTTCAAGAGGCAGTTAGCCGAACCGCCCGTTCTTGCTGCCCCCATTGATAAGGAACCTTTTCTTTTATAAGTGGCTGCTAATGCCTGAGTTGTTAGCGTGGCTATTATGGTGGAGCGCAAGGAGGCTGGTAAGGAATATCCAGTTCAACGGCCGGTTTATTATACCAGTGAGGTACTTATCGAGTCCAAATAGAGATATCCCCATTGGCAGAAGCTGGTGTATGGAGTGTTTATGGCAAGCCGGAAGCTTAAGCAATACTTTCAAGGCCATCCCATCACTATGGTCAGTTCCGCTCCATTAGGGCACATCATTCAGAATAAGGAGGCGACTGGCCAGGTCGCTAAGTGGGCTATTGAGCTTGGGCCTCACGGGTTAAAATATATGCCTCGCACTGCTATCAAATCCCAAGCACTCGTGGATTTCATCAATGACTGGACAAAGTTGCAGGCACCGGAGGATAAACCAGATAACACATACTGGACTATTCACTTTGATGGATCCAAAAAATTGGAGGGCTCGAGGGCTGGAGTGGTTCTTACTTCCCCTCGAGGTGACAAATTTTGTTATGCTCTCCGCTTAATGTTTCCCTGTACTAACAATGCAGCTGAGTATGAGGCTTTGCTCCACGGTCTTCGGGTGGCTAAGGAGATGAACCTAAGCCGGGTACGTTGCTTCGGCGACTCCGATTTAGTGGCTCAGCAGGTATCTGGTACATGGGACTCCAAGGATCCACTTATGGCAGCTTATCAACGTGAGGTGGATATCATTGCTGGTCATTTCAAGGGTTACCAGGTCGAGCACATTGATCGCCGCAAGAATGAAGCGGCGGACGCTCTAAGCCGGCTCGGATCCCAGCGTAAACCGGTGCCGCCTAATGTTTTTCTTGATGTTCTACATAATCCGTCAGTCAAGATACCGATAGAGGAAGACTTAGCTATTCCTGATCCAGAAGCTCAATTGGTGGCTGTTCTTCATGCTATCCCTAATTGGACATTGCCATACCGGGCGTACATGAACCGGGGCGAGTTACCAGAGGACGAAGTTTTGGCCAAGCAGATAATCCGGCGGTCTAAGTCCATGACTATTGTCAATGGCGAGTTACATCATTGCAGTGTCTCACGGGCGTTTCAGTGTTGTGTTTCTCCTGAAGGAGGCTATGAGATCTTGCGTGAAATCCACGAAGGAGATTGTGGTCAGCATGCCGGTTCAAAATCCTTGGTGGCTAAGGCTTTCCGGCATGGTGTTTACTGGTTAATAGCTCATGCTGATGCGGAGGATCTCGTCCGAAAGTGTGACAGCTGTTAGAAGTTTGCACGCCGAGCTCATGTTCTGGCTCAGGAATTGAGGATGATTCCAATCACTCGGCCATTTGCAACTTGGGGGCTGGATATGGTTGGGCCTTTTAAGAGGTCCAAGGATAAGAAGACCCACCTTCTGGAGGCAATTGATAAATTTATGAAGTGGGTAGAGACAGAGCCAGTGAGCAAGTGTGATGCAGCCACGGCGGTTCAATTCATGAAAAGGTGATCTTCCGCTTTGGCTTTCCACACAGCATTATAACAGTTAATGGCATGAATCTCTCCAAGGGAGCTATGGAAGAGTTCTGTCAACATGAGCACATCCGGCTTGATGTATCATCAGTGGCCCACCCCCAATCTAATGGTCAAGCGGAGAGAGCTAATCAGGAAATCCTAAAGGGTATCAAGCCCCGGCTTATGGTCTCTTTGCAGCGGACGACGGGTTGTTGGGTGGAGGAGTTGCCTGCCGTTTTATGGAGCATTAACACCAACCCCAATAGATCTACGGGTTACACACCCTTCTTCATGGTTTATGGAGCGGAAGCAGTTCTCCCAAGTGATATTCGCCATGACTCACCCCAAGTGGCAGCTTACGTTGAAGCGGACTATGAAAGGGCACGCCAGTATGCATTGGACCTATTAGATGAACAACGGGATATTGTGGCAGCTCTCTCGGTAATTTATCAGCAAGACTTGTGGCGTTATCATAGCCGCGCGGTAAAACCAGGACTTTTCCAAAAGGCGACTTGGTGCTGCGGCTCATCCAAGATCAGACTGACATGCACAAGTTGTCTCCACCTTGGGAAGGGCCCTTTATGGTTAGCAAGAATCTGAACAACGGGTCATACTACCTCATCGATGTTCAAGAGCACGAAGACTCACGCAACTCGGAGGAGACTCGTCGGCCGTGGAATGTAGCTCATCTTCGGCCTTACTACACCTAAGCCACAGGCTCCTACTATGTATATATTTTTGACAATGTACATATTATGATCAATAAATAAACCGGCATCCTTGCTAAAGCGGGGCCTCTGTCGTTTCGTCTTATATGTCTTCTTGGTTATATGGGGGCGTATGCTTGTAAAGCGGAGTTCGAGTTACCCATTAAACCGGCTTATAAAGCCATATTAAATAAAAACAAAGCTTGGGAGCTTCACACCCAAGGAACCAAAGAGATTCTGTTGCCACGCACAGCTCAAACATAGGTACCCATTGAGCATAGCTCACAATGTTACTTGGGGGCTCTTTGTGCATAGCAACAAAGAGTTTGAAAGGACCCTTGTAATAGGCTATCAAGCCAGCCTTGGAAGTCAGGTGTATTCAAATAAAACTCCGGGTTTACCTTCCTTCATCAAGTAAGCCACTCCGTCCAGGTAATCCTGGTATGACCCGTCGAACGTTTGACAAGTCAATCTTATACAGACCCTAAACCTGTCAAAGTTAAAATGACGATTGGTTAATGTGAGGTCCATCTTAAAAGGCTTTGTAAAATGGTTTAACTCAGCGGCCTGGCATCCCATGAAAAGCCTCGAATTTGGGCCTGGCAGCCCTTGAAAAGCCTCGACTACAAGTTTTAATTTGCTTTGTTTTTTCCAAGCTTTTTCCCCTTTGATAAGACTTTGAGATAAACTGGTGTCTATTGACACGGCCTGACTATAAGTCATCAATATAACCCGGTGTTCCTTAATCTGGTGTGGCTTTCAACTATCAGTTGTTAGTACACAACCAATCTTAAACCAGTGTTTATCACAACCTGGTCTGGCATTGACTATAAGTCGCCAGGATGATCATCCAGTGTTTATCATAACCCGGCGTGGCTTCTTATAAACCAGCACGGCATTGTGAGAGTTATCAACACTCAAGATTTGGGTTATCACCAACAATTGCTCAACCAACGATGTGATTCAACATCACAGGTATGATATATTTCATATTTCATTTTACAGCCTTGGTTGTAAACTCTGGTTTTATATTGGGTATCATAACCCGTCCGGAGGTAAACTGCCAGGGCAATTTTAAGTTTGTCATATGCAGAAAACAGGATTGCATAACACTGTTAAAGATCATAACCAGACATCGCATATCATGACAGATTGGTAATGTCAGGAAAATGGCTATGCACGATGGCATAGGAGACTAAGTGTTTCAAGCTATGCATGATGGCATAACAGACCAAGTGTTTCAAGCTAGCCTATTACAAGGCATTTTAAACACCAAAAAGGATAATTGTTTTTCACAGAGGACAGTGCGCAAGACGATAAACCGTCTTCCGAGTTATGATTCTGCTTCAGCTTGATGTGAAGATTGCGGATCATCCTGCACCGGTTCAACCTCCGCCTCCCCACCCACTGGACGGAAGTGAACAGTTGCCCAGTCAATTCCAGACAAAGCTCGGAAGACAGATTCATCACTTATAAGATTTGATGGTTCAACGTCAGGGGCATAAGTATGCTTACAGATTGGCGGGATTAAATTTTGGGCTTAATAAACCGACGCATCGATCCGTCTGTTGTCTGCATCATAGATGGACCGGTGGAAAGACAAATCAGTCTCTTCGGCCAATCTACTCGCAAGAGGACACATCTCCTTGGTCAAGGCTTTAAGGGCATCCTCATGAAATTCCGACCCATCTTCTTTTTGACTCGGATAACCGTTTCCAATATCCTCCGGAGCAAGGTCGGCTATCCAAGCCTTAGCCCGAGTTAGTGTAGATAAAGCGCCAGCTCTTGCAGCAGATCTCTTCATATATTCTAGCTGGGATGGTGTCATGGAGAGCTTGGCCAATGTATCCTTGATTAAAGTTGGCAGCGGTTTATTGTATGAAGCAGTACAGATAACTCGTTGAGCGCCAGTATATAACTGCTCAATTAAAGTATAAGCAGCCTTTAGCTTCTTGCGCATATCTGAGCCAAGATGGGCGATGCGGCTACCAGCAATGGTTTCAATATTGTTGTTAAACCGGAGGTTTCAAGACTGATTAATTACGGTTCATAGCAAGGCTACTTACCAAAGATGGCCGCAGTCATAGCATTGATTTGCCGCTTCAAGCCAGACAGCTCTTCTACCACCGGTTTAAGGGCCACTTCAGCATCCTCCGCCCGTTTCAGCAAAGTGGCTTTTTGAGCCTCCCAGTCTGCTCGCTCGCCTTTGAAGCCATCCTTCAATTGCTCAATGGCTGTTAAAGCACCCTTCAACTCATCTTTGGCTTTTGAAGTTTTCGCTTGTTGGGACTTGATGTTTTCTTGGAGATCAGCGATTTGGGAATCTTTGTTACTAAAGTTAGCCTGCAAAAGACAGATAATAAGTTGTTAATACTTTTTTAACGTCCCAAGCACATAACAAGTTATACACTTGGCACTTGGGGGCTAATGCGGATTGCTTTTGCCAACTGATATTTTAAGTCCCAAGCATACAACAAGTTATATACTTGGCACTTGGGGGCTAATGCATATCGGTTCAATTCAAGGTTATCCAGGTTCTGACAATAAACCGGATCATGTTGATAACTGGAATGAATTTTGGAAACTACATTACAAAAGATATACCGGTTCATTCTAAAGGTATAAACCGGTCTACAAGGGCTACACAAGAAAAATCCAAGTATTCTCCTATTATAAGTCCCGGTTCACATTCATATTGATGAACCAACCCTTGGGGGCTACTAGAGTTGATCATTGAAGCAGAATATAAGGAAAAAGAAGTTATTTGAAGAAACAAGTGTTTACCTCATATCACTCTTTCATCAGGTTTACTAAACCGGCTTCATAGTCACGACTGGTGTACAGACGGTTTAGATATCCAGAATGGATGTCCTGAGCAGAGAGATGGGCATAGCTTGACTTTATCCATAGCGGTAAATTCTTCTTTTGCATTGTGCTTTGATAAAGCGACATGATTGCTAGGAGTGGTATGGCCAAAGCCAGTAATCACAACATCATCTGTTGTGCCTTCACACTACAAGAAATATGTCAACTAGTGACCTCTGTCAGTGACCCTGGAAGAATTGGTCATAGATCTATGACCATTTGAGACCAATTGGTCAAAAGCTATTCGGGGGGCTCCAAACCCTAAATCATTGCGACCATTTTGGTTAGAAAGGTCGTAATTTCTTTACACGAAATGGTCATAAAGCAAACAGCACTAGTCCGCTACCTTATTTCTAGTTGTTAACGACCAATATAGATGGTCATAGCCTTGTAAATTGTGGTGGGTTGTGATGACTACGCGCCATCTCATCAGTTTTGCCTATGTGTCATGTCCATGTGTCAATTTTTGCCCTAGGTTGTGAAGAAATCTATATTTCTATTATTCCAAAAATTCCCAGAAAATTCTCATAAATTGTTTGGATCATATCCTCATTAAATATGTCAAAACCCTTCCTTACCTAGTTCAAAAATAATTCAACAACATTCATTTTCCTATTTTGTTCAGACCAGCACTTTGTGAAGGAAGTGTTATTTATATATTCTTGATTTCTCTAAAAATTTGTGAAGCCATTCTTCTTAGTATATGATCATCCTCAGCCAAAACTCACACCGATTGGCCATGTGCATTTCCCGTACCGCTAATCAAACACTTAGCTGCTAATTCATGTTTGAGCATAATTCGGTCTCCTCATGAGAATCTTATGTTATAATTTTCTTCCTAGCACCTACCTGGAGAGTTCCCAACCCACTAGACATTCCTAGTCCGCCCACAACGCATGGCAACACCACGGTCACGCGTGACCACGCGACAGGCATGCGAGCTTACGTGCTCTACAGTTGGGGCCCTCGGCCACCGTCCAAACCTCAATGTATCGCCACCAAACCATGTATTTCTGATTAAATAGGTATTTATGTACCTAGAAATGATTTTTGGAAAAAATAAAGAGCAAACTATGAGGCACCTGCAGTTCAAATTTGACCCGCTTCCTACTGAATCGGTGGGAATTTGCCTTTTTCACCAGAGGTGGATCAAAACTTTTGACACCCAACCATTTTGTCAATTGTGCATTAAATATATGGTAGGTCCTTCACAAAAAACTCATTTTGGGCACTCGAAAAATAGAAAATGAATTTTTCGTCCAAAGAAAATGAAAACTTCATTAGACAACATTGTTGGGAATTCCAAGATGCACCCTTGTGCACGATATGAGGTCATTTGAACAAACTATGCCATGATTGTGGCCATAAGATTGATCATTTGGCTTGAAAGCCATGAATCTTCACATATGATAGCTCATTTCTAAGTATACTTTTTTAAAATAATTACCGTATTACAAATTTATTATTTTTTCTGGAAACTTGGTCACATATAGTGACACAATGAGGAGGTTTTCCATTTTTTCATTTTTTTGAATTTTTTATGCCTGTTTCAAAATGCGGTCAAAACAACAGGAATGACCGTTCCTAGCTAGTGGTCTAATCTTGGAATTTTTGGTGTTTCTCTGATTAAATAGATACTTATGTACCTAGAAATGATTTTTGGAAAAAATAAAGAGCAAACTACAAGGTAGCTACAGTTCAAATTTGACCCGCTTCCTACTGAATCGGCGGGAATTTGTCTTTTTCATGAGAGGTGGATCAAATCTTTTTACAACCAACCATTTGGTTAATTATGCATTGAATATGTCCTAGAATTTTAGAAAATTGATTTGGTACAATTTTGTAACAAACATATGGTAGGTCCTTCACAAAAAAAGCTCATTTCGGGCACTCGAAAAATGGAAAATGAATTTTCCGTGCAAAGAAAATGAAAACTCCCTTAGGCAACATTGTTTGGAATTCCAAGATGCACCCTTGTGCACAATATGAGATCATTTGAACAAACTATGCAATAAATGTGGCCATAAGATTGATCATTTGGCTTGAAAGCCATGAATCTTCACGCATGATAGCTCATTTCTGAGAACAATTCTTTAAAATAATTGCCATATTACAAGTTTATAATTTTTACTGGTAACTTGGCCACATATGATGAAACAATGCAAAGGTTTGCCAATTTTTTGATTTTTTTAGAATTGTTTATGCCCGTTTCAAAATGCGGTCAAAACGTCGGGAATGACCATTCCTAGCTAGTGGTTGAATCTTGGAATTTTTTTTGGTGTTTCTCTGATTAAATAGATACTTATGTACCTAGAAATGATTTTTGGAAAAAATGAAGAGCAAACTACGAGGTACCTACAGTTCAAATTTGACCCGCTTCCTACTAAATCGGCGGGAATTTGACTTTTTCACGAGAGGTGGATCAAAACTTTTTACACCCAACCATTTGGTCAATTGTGCTTTAAATATGTTGTAGTATTTTAGAAAATTGATTTGGTACAATTTTGCAACAAATATTTGGTAGGTCGTTCACAAAAAACCTCTTTTCGGGCACTCGAAAAATGGAAAATGAATTTTCTGTGCAAAGAAAATGATAACTTCCTTAGGCAACATTGTTTGTCATTCCAAGATGCACCCTTGTGCACAATATGAGATCATTTGAACAAAGTATGCCATGAATGTGGCCATAAGATTGACCGTTTGGCTTGAAAGCTATGAATCTTCACGGATGATAGCTCATTTCTGAGAACACTTTTTTAAAATAATATTTGTATTACAAGTTTATTATTTTTCCTGATAACTTGGTCACATATAATGACACTATGCGAAGGTTTTCCTATTTTTTGATTTTCTTTGAATTTTGTATGCCCGTTTCAAAATGCGGTCAAAACGGCGGGCATGACTGTTCCTAGCTAGTGGTTGAATTTTGGAAAACTTTTGGTGTTTCTATGATTTAATAGATACTTATGTACCTAGAAATGATTTTTTAATAAAGATCAAACTATACGGCAGCCGCAGTTCAAATTTGACCCGCTTCCTCCTGAATCGGTGGAAATTTGTCTTTTTCATGACAGGTGGATCAAAGCTTTTCACACCTAACCATTTGGTCAATTGTGCATTAAATATGTCCTAGTATTTTAAAAAATTGATTTGGTACAATTTTGCAACAAATATTTGGTAGGTCCTTCACAAAAAAAGCTCATTTTGGGCTCTCGGTAACTGGAAAATGATTTTTTCGTGCAAAGAAAATGATAACTTCCTTAGGCAACATCGTTTGTCATTCCAAGATGCACCATTGTGTACGATATGAGATCATTTAAACAAACTATGCCATGAATGTGGCCACAAGATTGATCATTTGGCTTGAAAGCCATGAATTTTTAGAGATGATAGCTCATTTCTGAGAACACTTCTTTAAAATAATTGCCGTATTACAAGTTTACTATTTTGCCTGGTAACTTGGTTGCATATAATGACACTATGCGAAGGTTTTCCAGTTTTTTGATTTTTTTGAATTTTTTATGCCTGTTTCGAAATGCGGTCAAAACGACGGGCATGACCGTTCCTAGCTAGTGGTTGAGTTTTGGAAAACTTTTGTTGTTTCTTTGATTAAATAGATACTTATGTATCTAGAAATGATTTTTGGAAAAAATAAAGAGGAAACTAGAAGTCAGCTGCAGTTCAAACTTGACCCGCTTCCAGCTGGATCGGTGGAAATTTATCTTTTTTATTAGAGGTGGGTCGAAACTTTTGACACCCAACCATTTTGTCAAATGTGCATTAAACATGGCCTAATATTTTATAAAATTGATTTGGTCCAGTTTTGCAACAAATATATGGTAGGTCCTTCACAAAAAAACTCATTTTGGGGACTCAAAAAGTGGAAAATTGATTTTTCGTGAAAACAAAATAAAAAATCCCTTTGGCAACATTGTCTTTTCACGCTCGATGCTATCGTGACATATTGATGTGATCGAATGACCACAAATGCGCAGATCGGGAGGCTATCTAGGTGGATGTTTTGTAGAGAAAACCATCTGACAGACTCATAGCAGTTGTCTATTGTTAATCGATTACGACTAATTGAGATGGTCATAACATCATCGAAGCCCGTACTTCGTTCTGATTGGTCTATGAGCATGTCACGCGGATCAAACCATTAGAGATGTCGGATACTCCCACATCCAACGGCCCACACACCCCCTCCC